>NC_092294.1:5256165-5326165 GCF_036320965.1 Panulirus ornatus | reverse complement strand
TAATAATACTAATAATGATAACAATAACGATAATGATAGTAATAATGATATTGATAATGATAATAATAATGATAATAATAGTAATAATAATGACAACAATAATAATGATAATAATAATAATAATAATAATAATAATAATAATAATAATAATTATGATTATGATAATAATGATAATACTGATGATAATAATAATAATGATAATAGTAATAATAATAATGATAATAATACTGATAATGATAATGATAATGATTATAATTATAACAGACATAATCACCAGCGACTCACAGCTCCTCCTTGGCCACGAACCCACGAGCTGGGTCATCCGTGCACCTCACACGGAGTCATGACCACGTCACCATAATGCAGGGTGTATATGTAGGCAGTCATCCCTGACGTCCCCTTCCTCTCTCAGAGCCTTGACCCACCCCTGTCGCAGGAGCACTCACGCAAGAACGATGATTAATGTGGCAAATGTACGACTGACGCATGTGTCAGATGGGGGGAAGGGGGCGAACTGAACTGGTCTTCGAACGTTTATGTAATCATAGCGACACGGAGAAGGTATTAGCATGAAGAGATGAGGGATGGCGTTAGGTATAGACGAGTTGTGTGGGTAAGGCAGGCGTTATCAGAAGCTGGGTTCATCATGAATAAGTATTTTGCCGACAGGAATCCTGAGCGTTGAGATAAGGAACCTGAGGAACACAGCTGTTGATGGAATAAAGAGATAATGAGGTTGATCTGTCAGTGTTCATAAAGGAAATTAGAATTATCAAAGTTGCTTCGTTGATGTCACTAATACACGATATAACATTTGATTTACATACTAGTGATATATTCAAGAGGTATATATTTTGGGTCATACGGCTGTGATGGTTAGCATTGATGATATTTGCAACAAATTTATCTATGACTTACATATATTCTAAAGTGGATTCCTTCTCCAAACCATCACACAATTGCCGCAAAGGTTAAAGTTGGTGGTCATAGGCTAACACGTGTGGTTATGAAACTTCTTGCACAGCCACGTATAAACTCAGTGTATATGTGACTGTATCATTCCTCAACATCGACCTCTACATATGGACCTTCGCTAATGACAATTACCTTCAGACATATTCCCATTATGTAAAACTACTGAGCCTCTTTATCAGACCTTCATAACTTAAATGCATATGTACTTAACGCTCCGAACAGTGAAATTTTTTGTTATAACCTTTAATTAACTTTTCCTTCCCTATAATAAAAGACGTCAGGACAGTAAGTGATATAGTGTGGAGCGGGAGAAGATACAAGAACGGATGGGAATTAAACTGGATATGGCAAAGAAAAGTTGGTAGTGATTGATGAAGGGAAGCAGACTTGTACAGAAAACGTGTTCCGGACGGACAGAGGAGGGGTATATAGGTGGTCCTTTGCCCAGTAGAAAATGAGAAGGGGTAGTGTAAATGAACTTGAACGACATATTTCTTCCTGACATGGTGTGGAAGAGAGAAAAAATTTATGGTTTTGGTGAAGCTAGAAGGGTAGCATGATTAATGCCTGTGAATCCAATCCTCTATATATTAATGATACTAAGATAAAGACAAATTATATTGTTATCTATCTATCTATTTATTATACTTTGTCGCTGTCTCCCGAGTCAACAAGGTAGCGCAAGGAAACAGACGAAAGAATGGCACAACCAACTCACATACACATGTATATACATACACGTCCACACACGCACATATACATACCTATACATTTCAGCGTTTACATATATATACGTACACACATATACATATATACATATGTACAAAATTAATACTTGCTGCTTTTATTCATTTCCGCTGCCACCCCGCCACACATGAAATGACAAATACCTCCCCCCCGCATGTGCGCGAAGTAGCGCTAGGAAAAGACAATAAAGACCACATTCGTTCACACTCAATCTCTAGCTGTCATGTATAATGCACCGAAGCCACAGCTCCGTTTCCAGGCCTCACAAGACTTTCCATGGTTTACCCTAGACGCTTCTCATGCCCTGGTTCAATCCATTGACAGCACGTCGACCCCAGTATACCACATCGTTCCACTTCACTCTATTCCTTGCACGCCTTTCATCCCCCTGCACGTTCAGGCCCCGATCACTCAAAATCTTTTTCACTCCATCCTTAAACCTCAAATTTGGTCTCCCTCTTCTCCTCGTTCCCTCCACCTCTGACACATATATCCTCTTGGTCAATCTTTCCTCACTCATTCTCTCCATGTGACCAAACCATTTCAAAACACCCTCTTCTGCTCTCTCAACCACGCTCTTTTTATTTCCACACATCTCTCTTACCCTTACGTTACTTACTCGATCAAACCACCTCACACCACACATTGTCCTCAAACATCTCATTTCCAGCACATCCATCCTCCTGCGCACAACTCTATCCATAGCCCACGCCTCGCAACCATACAACATTGTTGGAACCACTATTCCTTCAAACATACCCATTTTTGCTTTCCGAGATAATGTTCTCGACTTCCACACATTCTTCAAGGCTCCCAGGATTTTCGCCCCCTCCCCCACCCTATGATCCACTTCCGCTTCCATGGTTCCATCCGCTGCCAGATCCACTCCCAGCTATCTAAAGCACTTTACTTCCTCTAGTTTTCTCCATTCAAACTTACCTCCCAATTGACTTGACCCTCAACCCTACTGTACCTAATAACCTTGCTCTTATTCACATTTACTCTTAACTTTCTTCTTTCACACACTTTACCAAACTCAGTCACCAGCTTCTGCAGTTTCTCACATGAATCAGCCACCAGCGCTGTATCATCAGCGAACAACAACTGACTCACTTCCCAAGCTCTCTCATCCCCAACAGACTTCATACTTGCCCCTCTTTCCAAAACTCTTGCATTCACCTCCCTAACAACCCCATCCATAAACAAATTAAACAACCATGGAGACATCACACACCCCTGCCGCAAACCTACATTCACTGAGAACCAATCACTTTCCTCTCTTCCTACACGTACACATGCCTTACATCCTCGATAAAAACTTTTCACTGCTTCTAACAACTTGCCTCCCACACCATATATTCTCAATACCTTCCACAGAGCATCTCTATCAACTCTATCATATGCCTTCTCCAGATCCATTAATGCTACATACAAATCCATTTGCTTTTCTAAGTATTTCTCACATACATTCTTCAAAGCAAACACCTGATCCACACATCCTCTACCAATTCTGAAACCACACTGCTCTTCCCCAATCTGATACTCTGTACATGCCTTCACCCTCTCAATCAATACCCTCCCATACAATTTACCAGGAATACTCAACAAACTTATACCTCTGTAATTTGAGCACTCACTCTTACCCCCGTTGCCTTTGTACAATGGCACTATGCACGCATTCCGCCAATCCTCATGCACCTCACCATGAGTCATATATACATTAAATAACCTTACCAACCAGTCAATAATACAGTCACCCCCTTTTTTAATAAATTCCACTGCAATACCATCCAAACCTGCTGCCTTGCCGGCTTTCATCTTCCGCAAAGCTTTTACCACCTCTTCTCTGTTTACCAAATCATTTTCCCTAACCCTCTCACTTTGCACACCACCTCGACCAAAACACCCTATATCTGCCACTCTATCATCAAACACATTCAACAAACCTTCAAAATACTCACTCCATCTCCTTCTCACATCACCACTACTTGTTATCACCTCCCCATTTGCGCCCTTCACTGAAGTTCCCAATTGCTCCCTTGTCTTACGCACTTTATTTACCTCCTTCCAGAACATCTTTTTATTCTCCCTAAAATTTAATGATACTCTCTCACCCCAACTCTCATTTGCCCCCTTTTTCACCTCTTGCACCTTTCTCTTGACCTCCTGTCTCTTTCTTTTATACATCTCCCACTCAATTGCATTTTTTCCCTGCAAAAATCGTCCAAATGCCTCTCTCTTCTCTTTCACTAATAATCTTACTTCTTCATCCCACCACTCACTACCCTTTCTAATCAACCCACCTCCCACTCTTCTCATGCCACAAGCATCTTTTGCGCAATCCATCACTGATTCCCTAAATACATCCATTCGGATAGGGGAGAAAGAATACTTCCCACGTATTCCCTGCGTGTCGTAGAAGACGACTAAAAGGGAAGGGATCGGGGGGCCTGGAAATCCTCCCCTCTCGTTTCTTTTTTCCCCAAAGAAGGAACAGAGAAGGGGGCCAGATGAGGATATTCCCTCAAAGGCCCAGTCCTCTGTTCTTAACGCTACCTCGCTAAAGCGGGAAATGGCGAATAGCATGAAAAAGATATATATATATATATATATATATATATATATATATATATATATATATATATATATATATATATTATATATATATATATATAAATATATATATATATGCGTGTGTGTGTGTAAAACGTTAATCGGATGGCGCTGATTAGGGCATTCAAGTTGCTCTTACCGTCTCACTTAACATAATAAAAATCAATATAGACATCATGGTTTTTCTGAGTCCCCCCTCCAAATTTTAGCCTCGTAACATAATTGTTACGTTAATTCACTAAATAGTTCTGTAATAGGGTTTACCATTAAGGAAAACGACATTTTTACTAAATAGGGCATTCAGATCTACTCAGATATTTATGTAAAAGAGATAAAAGCACCATTATTTTTCGCTTAGCTGTTTCACATTTGTTCAGTGGAACGTTTGCTTAGTAGGGGGAAAAAATGTGAAATATGACCTTAATTTTTCGGTCGTTTTTGGCCCAGGAGAGAGAGAGAGAGAGAGAGAGAGAGAGAGAGAGAGAGAGAGAGAGAGAGAGAGAGAGAGAGAGAGAGTCTGTATCCCTCCATATTTGTTGTCTGTCTGGAATGGAACAATTGAACTTATATAGATGTGTAGGAAAACCAGAAGTGTTACTGTGACAGCTGACTGGACAAAGTTAATTATTGCTTCATTTCATAAAACTGCAGCGTAAGAATTGAATACGAGAGTTAAGGAAGCAGAATGGTTAAGGTATAAGTTACCAGCTGTGGTGAAATGAATATGTACGAACTGGTAAAGACATTGCGAGCAGAGAGAGAGAGAGAGAGAGAGAGAGAGAGAGAGAGAGAGAGAGAGTCTTCAAGAAAGATGTGGGACGACGCATGTCAGGTATTTACATTCTGTCGAAGTGCTGGAGGAAGTCAAGGGGAGGAAGGGGAGAGTGTATGATGCGGCAAATGGAATACCTGGAGAGGAGAGGGTATTAGGTGAACAGTAAAGGAGTTTGGGAAGTTTTAGTGTGTGATGACCATAGACCAATAGTCCGTCTTGTGCACGAGGATATGGTGGGTTGAATGACTGGCGTGAGATACGTGTAACGCGTCAGATTAACACAACCAAGGCTGGTCAGTGTCGTCATGGAGGATACTGTTCTTAGACTGGGAGTGAGATGGGATCGCTTGTGGTGTCTGGCTGAGTCTTGATAATGCACTGGATGTGATGCTGTAGTTTCTAAACTGCTTTTCAGTCAGGTAATTGGGAAAGTAGGTATATCTGGTGAGGTATGTCCAGGTATTTTGTATCAAGTACATTTGTCATAGAATCAAAGTTCGTGTGTTGAAATGATATATAGTAAGTAGCTCAATATTGCATTGATCTATGCAGGAGCAACGTCGTGAGGGGATATTGGAGGAAAACAGGATAATGAGTGTAGGATACTATTGTATGGAATATAAAGTGAAATGTGCTTGTTGAGCTTTAGTGAATGGAAAGGATGATATGTGTCGAATATACAAAGTCCCCTCATGCCAGGGCACTGCTCCCAGGGAACATGGTAGGTGGCAGCCACATCTCTCTGGAGGGATTTCTTGCATCTCGCTTCAGGAATTCGTAGGGACGGAGGCGGCACTGCTTTCCTCTGCCCTGAAGGGTCAATCCTTAACTCTGCGCGTAGAAAACGTACCTGGACGGAGGGAAACATGGGGTAGGCAACAGCACTAGAGTTGGATGTCCTTTACGACATAATAGGAATTAAGGAAATGATTGAACAACGAAGGAATGAGGAATACGTACCTTACAGATGCTTATGAAGCTCATGGATGATGAGTGTATGTGGTGAGTGAGTAATGAGGTAGTTGTAGAGTACCCTACATGAGGGTACACGTAGACCAAAAGGGATAGAGGAGAAAACCGGATGAGGCATCGTTGCTCGTGTGAAGTGGAATCGTGTGGTGTGCGAAGATGGAAAAGAAAACGTTGGCGTTAGTTGTACACGCTAAATCACCTCATTGTACGGAGGAAATAACAATAGAGCGTTGCAGGAATCTAGAAGACGCGTTCGCTTTTGGCGCTCGGCTGAAGATGAGGATATGTATACATGAGCGGTGAGGCTGTGAACACGTCTTATGTGAAGGTAAAATTACCTGAAATCGGTATGATGACGACACATTGTTACGGTATACTGATGGTTTGGTTTGAATTGTCATTCTTAAAATGTTCTGTGTAAGTGAAGACATTGAAGCCGAATGAAATCCTTTGTTTGATCATCTGAATGTTCCTCACACACGTAACCTCTCCTCATATGATTACTGAATCATATAAACTTGAAAATGTTTTAATGAAAGTAATTATAACCGAAGCTCTAGGGTTGTGTTTATTTAAGAGATTAATGATTCATAAGTAAGAATAAAAGGTTTAAGAAAAGACTTCCAGTTCATGGTTGTTGTGATGGAAATACTTCTATAGCTTAGGTAGCTAGTTTAGGGTGTGGATCTTTTGCGTTCATTGCATAATCCGGTTTGGTTCGGAGGTATGGCACCTTCGCAGTAAATGTACTGGCTTGATGTGAATGAGATAAATGTGCCTCATACATCTTGAACGTAATTCATTGTACTTTTTTTTACGTTTAATGAGACGACACAGACATCAGTGAACTTACCAAAACTATCGCATTAACATTATATATATATATATATATATATATATATATATATATATATATATATATATATATATATATATATTTTTTTTTTTTTTTTTTTTTTTTTTTTTTTTTTTTTTATACTTTGTCGCTGTCTCCCGCGTTTGCGAGGTAGCGCAAGGAAACAGACGAAAGAAATGGCCCAACCCCCCCCATACACATGTACATACACACGTCCACACACGCAATATACATACCTACACAGCTTTCCATGGTTTACCCCAGACGCTTCACATGCCTTGATTCAATCCACTGACAGCACGTCAACCCCTGTATACCACATCGCTCCAATTCACTCTATTCCTTGCCCTCCTTTCACCCTCCTGCATGTTCAGGCCCCGATCACACAAAATCCTTTTCACTCCATCTTTCCACCTCCAATTTGGTCTCCCTCTTCTCCTCGTTCCCTCCACCTCCGACACATATATCCTCTTGGTTAATCTTTCCTCACTCATTCTCTCCATGTGCCCAAACCACTTCAAAACACCCTCTTCTGCTCTCTCAACCACGCTCTTTTTATTTCCACACATCCCTCTTACCCTTACGTTACTTACTCGATCAAACCACCTCACACCACACATTGTCCTCAAACATCTCATTTCCAGCACATCCATCCTCCTGCGCACAACTCTATCCATAGCCCACGCCTCGCAACCATACAACATTGTTGGAACCACTATTCCTTCAAACATACCCATTTTTGCTTTCCGGGATAATGTTCTCGACTTCCACACATTTTTCAAGGCTCCCAAAATTTTCGCCCCCTCCCCCACCCTATGATCCACTTCCGCTTCCATGGTTCCATCCGCTGACAGATCCACTCCCAGATATCTAAAACACTTCACTTCCTCCAGCCTCTCACCATTCAAACTCACCTCCCAATTGACTTGACCCTCAACCCTACTGTACCTAATAACCTTGCTCTTATTGACATTTACTCTTAACTTTCTTCTTCCACACACTTTACCAAACTCCGTCACCAGCTTCTGCAGTTTCTCACATGAATCCGCCACCAGCGCTGTATCATCAGCGAACAACAACTGACTCACTTCCCAAGCTCTCTCATCCCCAACAGACTTCATACTTGCCCCTCTTTCCAAAACTCTTGCATTTACCTCCCTAACAACCCCATCCATAAACAAATTAAACAACCATGGAGACATCACACACCCCTGCCGCAAACCTACATTCACTGAGAACCAATCACTTTCCTCTCTTCCTACACGTACACATGCCTTACATCCTCGATAAAAACTTTTCACTGCTTCTAACAACTTGCCTCCCACACCATATATTCTTAATACCTTCCACAGAGCATCTCTATCAACTCTATCATATGCCTTCTCCAGATCCATAAATGCTACATACAAATCCATTTGCTTTTCTAAGTATTTCTCACATACATTCTTCAAAGCAAACACCTGATCCACACATCCTCTACCACTTCTGAAACCACACTGCTCTTCCCCAATCTGATGCTCTGTACATGCCTTCACCCTCTCAATCAATACCCTCCCATATATATATATATATATATATATATATATATATATATATATATATATATATATATATATATATATATATATAGTTAAATTATTATCATTTCAATTTATGTTCCTTCGAGTATTACGTACTTGGACTCCAGAGTTTATTGGCGATGATTTTTAGATATATTCTATTGGATCCAAGTTAAAGTACCCTAGATCTGTTATTGATAAGCCCCTTACGGTGGCAAAGAAATCATTTTATAGAGTTGAGCCCAAACCTCCCCTTGACTCCAAGAACCTTTTAGTTCTCCCTTTTACTAATGATTTTACTTTACTTCCCATTTTGCTTAAATCCTTTAATGTAAATGTTGTCTTGAGCAACAACAATGCTGTCAAGAGCATCTTAATAAGTAACTCACCAGAAAGTTCTGCAGGATGTATCGATAGAATTCCATGTAGAAATTGTAATAATCTTTATATTAGGCAGACTGGTAAAAGTCTTGCGGTTAGACTTAAGCAACGTAAATATAGTATAAGAACAGGACAAGAATCAAATTACCTTGTTTAATCATGATAAAGATTATGATTATTGTATTGAATGGATTAATGCCAATATCAGTTATTAACTCTAACTCCTGTACAATGAGAAATATCATTGAATCTTCTATTTTTGAACACGAAAAAATTGTAACATTGATATATTAGTGATGGTTTATACAAATTGGATAGCTTTATTGTTGATGAAGTTTGAAAACAGTTCTCTTTCTTATCCACGTAAGTTTATGATACGCTTGATGCCAGACTCGAACGCAACCGACCTCTATTCGTGTAGGCACTTGTTTACCAAATGGCGTCCTAGCTACGTCTCTTCATTGTATATTAACTGACTGTTATATTTCTTTCTTGCATCTCCCCTGATGATGTAATCATTACACGAAATTGCACTTGGGAACTTATCGTGTTTCATTTACCCCGTGGACTTATGGGAATATACAAATGGATGTTAATATAGTGATCACGAGTTCGATTCCTATATATAAATGTATAACAGATAACTTTAATCATGAAAGCAAGGGCCCTGGTTAGTTATATTAACTAGACTCAATGTGTCCTCTACCTAAGAGGCTGTATAGGAATGGTATCAAGCAGATTAACATACGTACAAACAAAACACATATGTGCTAATAATTGTCCCTCGTCGCTGAAAACCTGTTTGTAAAGATTATCATTATATCTGTTTGGAATTGGTAATTTCATACAATACAATATGCACCTCCGTGGTGTAGCGGTTAGCGTTACTTGACCATGAAGCATTTACCCGCCACCTGGAGATGAGCGCACAGGCTCGAATCTCGGTTGCGGTAGTTGGTGCACAGTCAACCCAGCTGTTCATCCATCCGTATGAGTCTGTTGACAAATTGGGTCCCTGGCTCTGGTTAAGTTGTATATGGAGAGAGAGAGAGAGAGAGAGAGAGAGAGAGAGAGAGAGAGAGAGCATTTGAGGTGGACCTGATCAGAGCATTCACTTGCCCGTGTCGACTCAGCTAACAAGAAGTTTAAAAATCATTAAGCCTGACGTATTTTGCGGGCGAGCCAGTCTTACCTCCCATTCTCTTTACTGACGATCCTTAATACTACTTGTGCAGGCCTGACTTTACCTCCCCCAAATGTGCTCAGGCAACTGACATAATCAGTCTATCTTTTACCTGCTCCAATGATGATCTCCACCACCAACCCAAATGTGGGCCTCATATTTCTCTGCAGTAATCACAACAACGCCATCCCTTCTATCCATTTCAGGATCTCGCATTATTTTCACCGAGACTTTTCTTGTCATTTCACTGCGTTCGAGAGGTCCTCAAGGTATTTTTCCCAAGCTAATATTAGCCCTTATATCTGATGAAGATGGATGATTTTTTTTTTTTTTTTGCTCTTGATCATATTCATCCGCCTCCATTCTCTCGTAGCATTTTCCCTCATTCTGTTAAGGAGCCTCCGTGGTGTGGCGGTCAGCATTGCTGACCGTGAAGTATCTACGGGCCGATCGGGGCTGAGTCCTTATACGTTCGAATCATGGTGGCGGTATTTGGTACACAGTCAACCCAGCTGTTCATCCTCTTTATATATATATATATATATATATATATATATATATATATATATATATATATATATATATATATATATATATATATATATATATATATATACATATATATATATATATATATATATATATATATATATATATATATATATATATATATATATATATATATATATATATATATATATATATATATATATATATATATATATATATATATATATATATATATATATATATATATATATATATATATATATATATCTTTCCATAGCCAGAGGTTGAACCATTATGTGACATTCATTTTTTTTTTTTTTCATTCATTTCAAGCTAAAAGTTTGTTTCTAAATTGTTCTTACATTTTTCATATGTATATATATGTATGTGTGTGTGTGTGTGTGTATGTGCATATGTGTGTGTGTGTGTGTGTGTGTGTGTGTATATGTATATATATATGTATATTATCCCTGGGGATAGGGGTGAAAGAATACTTCCCACGTATTCCTCGCGTGTCGTAGAAAGCGACTAGAGGGGACGGGAGCGGGGGGCCGGAAATCCTCCCCTCCTTGTATTAACTTTCTAAAATGGGAAACAGAAGAAGGAGTCACGCGGGGAGTGATCATCCTCCTCGAAGGCTCAGAGTGGGGTGCCTAAATGTGTGTGGATGTAACCAAGATGTGAAAAAAGGAGAGATAGGTAGTATGTTTGAGGAAAGGAACCTGGATGTTTTGGCTCTGAGTGAAACGAAGCTCAAGGGTAAAGGGGAAGAGTGGTTTGGAAATGTCTGGGGAGTGAAGTCAGGGGTTAGTGAGAGGACAAGAGCAAGGGAAGGAGTAGCAATACTCCTGAAACAGGAGTTGTGGGAGTATGTGATAGAATGTAAGAAAGTAAATTCTCGATTAATATGGGTAAAATTGAAAGTTGATGGAGAGAGGTGGGTGATTATTGGTGCATATGCACCTGGGCATGAGAAGAAAGATCATGAGAGGCAAGTGTTTTGGGAGCAGCTAAATGAGTGTGTTAGCGGTTTTGATGCACGAGACCGGGTTATAGTGATGGGTGATTTGAATGCAAAGGTGAGTAATGTGGCAGTTGAGGGAATAATTGGTATGCATGGGGTGTTCAGTGTTGTAAATGGAAATGGTGAAGAGCTTGTAGATTTATGTGCTGAAAAAGGACTGATGATTGGGAATACCTGGTTTAAAAAGCGAGATATACATAAGTATACTTATGTAAGTAGGAGAGATGGCCAGAGAGCGTTATTGGATTACGTGTTAATTGACAGGCGTGCGAAAGAGAGACTTTTGGATGTTAATGTGCTGAGAGGTGCAACTGGAGGGATGTCTGATCATTATCTTGTGGAGGCTAAGGTGAAGATTAGTATGGGTTTTCAGAAAAGAGGAGTGAATGTTGGGGTGAAGAAGGTGGTGAGAGTAAGTGAGCTTGGGAAGGAGACCTGTGTGGGGAAGTACCAGGAGAGACTGTGTACAGAATGGAAAAAGGTGAGAACAATGGAAGTAAGGGGAGTCGGGGAGGAATGGGATGTATTTAGGGAATCAGTGATGGATTGCGCAAAAGATGCTTGTGGCATGAGAAGAGTGGGAGGTGGGCTGTTTAGAAAGGGTAGTGAGTGGTGGGATGAAGAAGTAAGAGTATTAGTGAAAGAGAAGAGAGAGGCATTTGGACGATTTTTGCAGGGAAAAAATGCAATTGAGTGGGAGAAGTATAAAAGAAAGAGACAGGAGGTCAAGAGAAAGGTGCAAGAGGTGAAAAAAAGGGCAAATGAGAGTTGGGGTGAGAGACTATCAGTAAATTTTAGGGAGAATAAAAAGATGTTCTGGAAGGAGGTAAATAGGGTGCGTAAGACAAGGGAGCAAATGGGAGCTTCAGTGAAGGGCGTAAATGGGGAGGTGATAACAAGTAGCGGTGATGTGAGAAGGAGATGGAATGAGTATTTTGAAGGTTTGTTGAATGTGTCTGATGACAGAGTGGCAGATATAGGGTGTTTTGGTCGAGGTGGTGTGCAAAGTGAGAGGGTTAGGGAAAATGATTTGGTAAACAGAGAAGAGGTAGTAAAAGCTTTGCGGAAGATGAAAGCCGGCAAGGCAGCAGGTTTGGATGGTATTGCAGTGGAATTTATTAAGAAAGGGGGTGACTGTATTGTTGACTGGTTGGTAAGGTTATTTAATGTATGTATGACTCATGGTGAGGTGCCTGAGGATTGGCGGAATGCGTGCATAGTGCCATTGTACAAAGGCAAAGGGGATAAGAGTGAGTGCTCAAATTACAGAGGTATAAGTTTGTTGAGTATTCCTGGTAAATTATATGGGAGGGTATTGATTGAGAGGGTGAAGGCATGTACAGAGCATCAGATTGGGGAAGAGCAGTGCGGTTTCAGAAGTGGTAGAGGATGTGTGGATCAGGTGTTTGCTTTGAAGAATGTATGTGAGAAATACTTAGAAAAGCAAATGGATTTGTATGTAGCATTTATGGATCTGGAGAAGGCATATGATAGAGTTGATAGAGATGCTCTGTGGAAGGTATTAAGAATATATGGTGTGGGAGGCAAGTTGTTAGAAGCAGTGAAAAGTTTTTATCGAGGATGTAAGGCATGTGTACGTGTAGGAAGAGAGGAAAGTGATTGGTTCTCAGTGAATGTAGGTTTGCGGCAGGGGTGTGTGATGTCTCCATGGTTGTTTAATTTGTTTATGGATGGGGTTGTAAAGGAGGTAAATGCAAGAGTCCTGGAAAGAGGGGCAAGTATGAAGTCTGTTGGGGATGAGAGAGCTTGGGAAGTGAGTCAATTGTTGTTCGCTGATGATACAGCGCTGGTGGCTGATTCATGTGAGAAACTGCAGAAGCTGGTGACTGAGTTTGGTAAAGTGTGTGGAAGAAGAAAGTTGAGAGTAAATGTGAATAAGAGCAAGGTTATTAGGTACAGTAGGGGTGAGGGTCAAGTCAATTGGGAGGTGAGTTTGAATGGAGAAAAAACTGGAGGAAGTGAAGTGTTTTAGATATCTGGGAGTGGATCTGTCAGCGGATGGAACCATGGAAGCGGAAGTGGATCATAGGGTGGGGGAGGGGGCGAAAATTTTGGGAGCCTTGAAAAATGTGTGGAAGTCGAGAACATTATCTCGGAAAGCAAAAATGGGTATGTTTGAGGGAATAGTGGTTCCAACAATGCTGTATGGTTGCGAGGCGTGGGCTATGGATAGAGATGTGCGCAGGAGGATGGATGTGCTGGAAATGAGATGTTTGAGGACAATGTGTGGTGTGAGGTGGTTTGATCGAGTAAGTAACGTAAGGGTAAGAGAGATGTGTGGAAATAAAAAGAGCGTGGTCGAGAGAGCAGAAGAGGGTGTTTTGAAATGGTTTGGGCACATGGAGAGAATGAGTGAGGAGAGATTGACCAAGAGGATATATGTGTCGGAGGTGGAGGGAACGAGGAGAAGAGGGAGACCAAATTGGAGGTGGAAAGATGGAGTGAAAAAGATTTTGTGTGATCGGGGCCTGAACATGCAGGAGGGTGAACGGAGGGCAAGAAATAGAGTGAATTGGAGTCATGTGGTATACAGGGGTTGACGTGCTGTCAGTGGATTGAAGCAAGGCATGTGAAGCGTCTGGGGTAAACCATGGAAAGCTGTGTAGGTATGTATATTTGCGTGTCTGGACGTGTGTATGTACATGTGTATGGGGGGGGGGGTTGGGCCATTTCTTTCGTCTGTTTCCTTGCGCTACCTCGCAAACGCGGGAGACAGCGACAAAGTATAAAAAAAAAAAAAAAAAAAAAAAAAAAAATCTTTTCTTTTCTTTCAAACTATTCGCCATTTCCCGCATTAGCGAGGTAGCGTTAAGAACAGAGGACTGGGCCTTTGAGGGAATACCCTCACCTGGCCCAATTCTCTGTTCCTTCTTTTGGAAAAAAAAAAAAAACCCGAGAGGGGAGGATTTCCAGCCCCCCGCTCCCTCCCCTTTTAGTCGCCTTCTACGACACGCAGGGAATACGTGGGAAGTATTCTTAATCCCCTATCCCCAGGGATATATATATATATATATATATATATATATATATATATATATATATATATATATATATATATATATATATATATATAAAATAAGATTGCCTTGATTAAGGCATTTATTTGCCCGTGCAAAAAATCGAACATCATGAATATGCTTCTTGTGGACCGAGATTAGAAAATAAGGAAATGTTCGCTGTTTTGGAATTATCTTTGCATGGATGACTTTCATAATCTAAAGATGCTCGAGTAAATCGTGTAAAGAAATTCACAGGTTATTCTTATACGTTTCCTGAGTGTAGGGAACAAAGAGAAGAGGGATGTCAAGATGGAGGTGGAATGATGGAGTGAAATATGCTTTGAGTGTTCGCGTCCTGGACATGGAGGAGGGTGTAGGGCGTGCAAAGGATAGAGTGAATTAAAGAGATGTGTTATACAAGTGTTGACGTGCTATCGGTGGGCTGAACCAGGATTTCTTGAGACGGGGTTTTTGTTTGGTACAGTAAATATGACAGACAGAGAGAAAATGTGAATAAGTGAGGCCCATTGTTCACCTGTTGCTGGCGCTTCGTTGCTTACGTGGGAAATCGCAAACATATATGAAAATTAAGATAAGTGATCAGAGATGGAGCAGAATGACCCAGATAAAAGATAAGGATAAAAGAAAATATGAGATATTGATTTACGTAACGAAAAGTTAGAATCAACGAATTACAAGTTAGCCAATCCAAACTTTAGGTAATTGGAAATGGGTAACACGAGCGTACCGGAGGTGTGGAATGGAGACGTTGGGAACAGAGGTCAAGATGGTAGGAAAGGAAGGGACGAGTCTAAAAGAGGAAGGTGCAGCTGACGATAAGAATTAGATACGAAGAATACGAAGATGGTGATGATATGAGTCTAAACAGAATACTCATGTAACCATACTATCGTTACGTATACCTTATACAGAGGACTTCAAAGGAATTATAACAGCAAAAGACTATTGGATCATTTCGACACAGTGATAGTGGAAGAGATCTGAAACTCATAGATCAGTGTGGTACGGGTAGAAATACATAGATATTTCAAAGAGAAAAATCTGGTAAACTTTTCATGTTAAATAATGAGTGGCAATTAATGTCAAGGGTGAAGTGAACATATGCCCAGGTCTTTATCTGTGATCCAAATGATCCGGAATTAACTCTACAGTAATGAGCTGACTATGATTAAGCAGTCAAATTATTTTTCTCTTTAGAGATTTCGTTTATATTTCCGTTTGAGAAATGATTTTGAACGTAAGGATAGATAAGTGAGGAATCTGGGAATAATGCAAAGGAAGAAGTGAGGACAATAGGAAAGAACGGAAGAGAGAAAACGGACCCCCATTTTCCTGCTGTCATAAAGGCTCAATGGCCAGAGTACGCTTTGAGGGAGTAGAGACGCCCGACGTATACGTGAATGCCACCACTCAGTCTATTCTGTTATGAAAAACTATTAAGGTTAAGTGGGTTCCGGGACCTTTATGTCTGTTCCCTTCTTGAGGAGGGTGGAGGAGGAGGAAGGCCTAGTGGGAAGAGGAGGAGGAGGAGGGGATCAGGTGATGAGGGTAGCTGTGGCACGCAGGAAGATGGCACAGAGAAGATAATAGGTTAGGTTAGGTTTGGTTAGGTTAGGTTAGGTCAGGTTAGGTTAGGTTAGGTTAGGTTAGGTTAGGTTAGGTTAGGTCAGGTTAGGTTTGGTTAGGTTTGGTCAGGTTAGGTTAGGTTAGGTTAGGTCAGGTTAGGTTAGGTTAGGTTAGGTTAGGTTAGGTCAGGTTAGGTTAGGTTAGGTTAGGTTAGGTTAGGTTAGGTCAGGTTAGGTTAGGTTAGGTTAGGTTAGGTTAGGTTAGGTTAGGTTAGGTTAGGGGAAGGATTTGTCTAGTGGAGAGAGAAGAAGATGAGAGGAGGTTGAAGGAGGTGATATTGAAGGGAAGAAAGATTGAGAAGAAGTGTTGGAGGAAAAAGATGAGAGTTAAGGGAGAGAGAGTGAGGAAGATGAAGGTGAGGAATAAAAGAGATGAGGCTGGAGGGATGAGATGTATGAAGCAATCGATAGTAAGAAACAGGAAGAACAGGAGTAAGATATTGTATGGTTCACGTGAATGATAAGACTGTGACAGTCGGTCTAACAAGAGGGATGTGGAGGAGATGCAAATATATGAAAGGGATGGTAAATGGTAGGGTGAGGGACTGAGGAGATAAGAGAGATAAGCTATTGGGGGACCAATAAGAAAGATGAGGGGCATAATGAACTAAGGAGACGTGAGATGAGACATGAGGAAGTAGGTAGGCTGCAGATACGCCCTGGGGAGTGGCCATATGGAACATGAGGAGATGAAGGAAAACAGATATGGGAGGTGGTAACGGAGTGACCAGATGGGAAATGAGGACGCAGAAGATGGAGGAAAGTGAAGATAAGGGGGTGAAGGGCAGAGTGGCTGGGATACGTGGTATTGAAGGACACACAGGAAGGGAAAGATGAAGGTAAACAGAATCAGATGAGGAACGTGAGGGGAGAAAACGAAATAGATGTGAGTTAAGAAAGGAAAAGATGAAGGGATGAGGAACAGAGGAAAGGGAAGACAAGAGGTAAGGTGACTGTGGCGATGGACAATGAGATCAGTAAAATTTAGGATAACATGAGTAAACCAGATAACAAAAGGCTTCACAGTTCATGACGAGGTTATGTGCTGGAGGAGAGTAATATTAATGAATGAATGAGAGACACACTCTGATCGAAATGCAGTCGACAGACACATTTGGAAGAGGAAATTCAATAAAGAAAGAATTAAGTTTAGAATACTTTCATACTATCCTTTTTGAACATTGTCATCGTGAATTGTAAGTTTTTTACTCACTTCAAAACAGTATCATTAAACGTTTTTTCATGTTTTAATATATATTTATTAATTTTTTATGCTTTGTCGCTGTCTCCCGCGTTAGCGAGGTAGCGCAAGGAAACAGACGAAAGAATGGCTCAACCCGCCCACATACACATGTATATACATACACGTCCACACACGCAAATATACATACCTATACATCCCAAGGTACACATATATATACACACACAGACATATACATATATACACATGTACATAATTCACACTGTCTACCCTTATTTGTTCCCATCGCCACCTCGCCACACATGGAATAACAACCCCCTCCCCCCTCATGTGTGCGAGGTGACGCTAGGAAAGACACCAAAGGCCCCATTCCTTCACACTCAGTCTCTAGCTGTCATGTAATAATGCACCGAAACCACAGCTCCCTTTCCACATCCAGGCCCCACACACTTTCCATGGTTTACGCCAGACGCTTCACATGCTCTGGTTCAATCCATTGACAGCACGTCGACCCCGGTATACCACATCGTTCCAATTCACTCTATTCCTTGCACGCCTTTCACCCTCCTGCATGTTCAGGCCCCGATCACTCAAAATCTTTTTCACTTCATCTTTCCACCTCCAATTTGGTCTCCCACTTCCCGTTCCCTCCACCTCTGACACATATATCCTCTTGGTCAATCTTTCCTCACTCATTCTCTACATGTGACCAAACCATTTCAAAACACCCTCTTCTGCTCTCTCAACCACACTCTTTTTATTTCCACACACCTCTCTCACCCTTACATTACTTACTCGATCAAACCACCTAACACCACATATTGTCCTCAAACATCTCATTTCCAGCACATCCACCCTCCTGAGCACAACTCTATCCATAGCCCACGCCTCTAACCATACAACATTGTTGGAACCACTATTCCTTCAAACATACCCATTTTTGCTTTCCGAGATAATGTTCTCGACTTCCAAATATTCTTCAAGGCTCCCAGAATTCTCGCCCCCTCCCCCACCCTATGATTAACTTCCGCTTCCATGGTTCCATCCGCTGCCAGATCCACTCCCAGATATCTAAAACACTTTACTTCCTCCAGTTTTTCTCCATTCAAACTTACCTCCCAATTGACTTGACCCTCAACCCTACTGTACCTAATTACCTTGCTCTTATTCACATTTACTCTTAACTTTCTTCTTTCACACACTTTACCAAACTCAGTCACCAGCTTCTGCAGTTTCTTACATGAATCAGCCACCAGTGCTGTATCATCAGCGAACAACAAATGACTCACTTCCCAAGCTCTCTCATCCACAACAGACTGCATACTTGCCCCTCTTTCCAAAACTCTTGCATTCACCTCCCTAACAACCCCATCCATAAACAAATTAAACAACCATGGAGACATCACACACCCCTGCCGCAAACCTACATTTACTGAGAACCAATCACTTTCCTCTAGTTTTTCTAAGTATTTCTCACATACATTCTTCAAAGCAAACACCTGATCCACACATCCTCTACCACTTCTGAAACCACACTGCTCTTCCCCAATCTGATGCTCTGTACATGCCTTCACCCTCTCAATCAATACCCTCCCATATAATTTACCAGGAATACTCAACAAACTTATACCTCTGTAATTTGAGCACTCACTCTTATCCCCTTTGCCTTTGTACAATGGCACTATGCACGCATTCCGCCAATCCTCAGGAACCTCACCATGAGTCATACATACATTAAATAACCTTACCAACCAGTCAATAATACAGTCACCCCCTTTTTTAATAAATTCCACTGCAATACCATCCAAACCTGCTACCTTGCCGGCTTTCATCTTCCGCAAAGCTTTTACTACCTCTTCTCTGTTTACCAAATCATTTTCCCTAACCCTCTCACTTTGCACACCACCTCGACCAAAACACCCTATATCTGCCACTCTATCATCAAACACATTCAACAAACCTTAAAAATACTCACTCCATCTCCTTCTCACATCACCACTATTTGTTATCACCTCCCCATTTGCGCCCTTCACTGAAGTTCCCACTTGCTCCCTTGTCTTACGCACTTTATTTACCTCCTTCCTGAACATCTTTTTATTCTCCCTAAAATTTAATGATACTCTCTCACCCCAACTCTCATTTGCCCTCTTTATATATATATATATATATATATATATATATATATATATATATATATATATATATATATATATATATATATATATATATATATATATATATATATATATATATATATATATATATATATATATATATATATATATATATATATATATATATATATATGTATGCATATGTACATAATTCATAGTTTGCCCCTATTCATTCCCGTCGCCACCACACCACACATGAAATGACATCCCCCTCCCCCCGCATGTGCGCGAGGTAACGCTAGGAAAAGACAACAAAGGCCCCATTCGTTCACACTCAGTCTCTAGCTGTTATGTATAATGCACCGAAACCAAACCTCCCTTTCCACATCCAGGCCCCACAGAACTTTCCATGGTTTACCCCAGACGCTTCACATACCATGGACCAATCCATTGACAGCACGTCGACCCGGTATTCCACATCGTTCCAATTCACTCTATTCCTTGCACGCCTATCACATTCCTGCTTGTTTGGCCGCGATCACTCAAAATCCTTTTCACTCCATCTTTCCACCTCCAATTTGGTCTCCCACTTCTTGTTCCCTCCACCTCTGACACATATATCCTATTGGTCAATCTTTCCTCACTCATTTTCTCCATGTGACCAAACCATTTCAAAACACCCTCTTCTGCTCTCTCAACCACACTCTTTCTATTACCACACATCTCTCCTACCCTATTATTACTTACTCGATCAAACCACCTCACACCATATATTGTCCTAAAACATCTCATTTTCAGCACATCCACCGTCCTCCGCACAACTCTATCCATAGCCCACGCCTCGCAGCCATGCAACATTGTTGGAACCACTATTCCTTCAAACATACCCATTTTTGCTTTCCGAGATAATGTTCTCGACTTACACACATTCTTCAACGGTTCCAGAATTTTCGCCCCCTCCCCCACTCTATGATTCACTTCCGCTTCCATGGTTCCATCCGCTGCCAAATCCACTCCCAGATATCTAAAACACTTCACTTCCTCCAGTTTCTCTCCATTCAAACCTACCTCCCAATTGACTTGACCCTCAACCCTACTGTACCTAATATCCTTGCTCTTATTCACAATTACTCTCAGCTTTCTTCTTTCACACACTTTACCAAACTCAGTCACCAGCTTCTGCAGTTTCTCACATGAATCAGCCACCAGCGCTGTATCATCAGCGAACAACAACTGACTCACTTCCCAAGCTCTCTCATTCATAACAGACTGCATACTTGCCCCTCTTTCCAAAACTCTTGCATTCACCTCCCTAACAACCCCATCCATAAACAAATTAAACAAACATGGAGACATCACACACCCTTGTCGCAAACCTACATTTACTGAGGACCAATCACTTTCCTCTCTTCCTACACGTACACATGCCTTACATCCAAGGTAAAAACTTTTCACTGCTTCTAACAACTTCCCTCCCACACCATATATTCTTAATACCTTCCACAGAGTATCTCTATCAACTCTATCATATGCCTTCTCCAGATCCATAAATGCTACATACAAATCCATTTGCTTTTCTAAGTATTTCTCACATACATTCTTCAAAGCAAACACCTGATCCACACATTCTCTACCACTTTTGCAACCACACTGCTCTTCCCCAATCTGTTGCTCTGTACATGCCTTTACCCTCTCAATCAATACCCTCCCATATAATTTATCAGGAATACTCAACAAACTCATACCTCTGTAATTTGAGCACTCACTCTTATCCCCTTTGCCTTTGTACAATGGCACTGTGCAAGCATTCCGCCAATCCTCAAGCACCTCACCAAGAATCATACATACAATGAATAACCTTACCAACCAGTAAACAATACAGTCACCCCCTTTTTTAATGAATTCCACTGCAATACCATCCAAACCCGCTGCCTTGCCGTCTTTCATCTTCCGCAAAGCTTTTAGTATCTCTTCTCTGTTTACCAAATCATTTTCCCTGACCCTCTCACTTTGCACACCACCTCGACCAAAACACCCTATATCTGCCACTCTGTCATCAAAGACATTCAACAAACCTTGAAAGTACTCACTTCATCTCATTCTTACATCACCTACTTGTTATCACCTCCTCATTATCCTCCTTCACTGAAGTTCCCATTTGTTCCTTTCTCTTACGCACTTTATTTACCTCCTTCCAAAACATCTTTTTATTCTCCCTAGAATTTAATGATACTCTCTCAACCCAACTCTCATTTGCCCTCTTTTTCACCTCTTGCACCTTTCTCTCGACCTCCTGCGTCTTTCTTTTATACCTCTCCCACTCATTTGTATTATTCCCTGCAAAAATAGTCCAAATGCCTCGCTCTTCTATTTCACTAATAATCTTATATCTTTCATCCCACCACTCACTACCCTTTCTAATCTGTCCACCTCCCACGCTTCTCATGCCACAAGCATCTTTTGCCCAAGCCATCACTGCTCCCCTAAATACATCCTATTACTCTCCTACTCCCCTAACCTCCTTTGTTCTCACGTTTTTCCATTCTGTACTCAGTCTCTCCTGGTACTTCCTCACACAAGTGTCCTATCCAAGCTCACTTACTCTCACCACTCTCTTCACCCTAACATTCTCTCCTATTTTCTGAAACCTCTAGAAATCTTCACCTTCACCTCCACAAGATAATGATTAGACATCCCTCCAGTTTCATCTCTCAGCACATTAACATCCAAAAGTCTCTCTTTCGCGCGCCTATCAAATATATATATATATATATATATATATGGAAAAAGGTGAGAACAATGGAAGTAAGGGGAGTGGGGGAGGAATGGGATGTATTTAGGGAGTCAGTGATGGATTGCGCAAAAGATGCTTGTGGCATGAGAAGAGTGGGAGGTGGGTTGATTAGAAAGGGTAGTGAGTGGTGGGATGAAGAAGTAAGAGTATTAGTGAAAGAGAAGAGAGAGGCATTTGGACGATTTTTGCAGGGAAAAAATGCAATTGAGTGGGAGATGTATAAAAGAAAGAGACAGGAGGTCAAGAGAAAGGTGCAAGAGGTGAAAAAAAGGGCAAATGAGAGTTGGGGTGAGAGAGTGTCATTAAATTTTAGGGAAAATAAAAAGATGTTCTGGAAGGAGGTAAATAAAGTGCGTAAGACAAGGGAGCAAATGGGAACTTTAGTGAAGGGCGCAAATGGGGAGGTGATAACAAGTAGTGGTGATGTGAGAAGGAGATGGAGTGAGTATTTTGAAGGTTTGTTGAATGTGTCTGATGATAGAGTGGCAGATATAGGGTGTTTTGGTCGAGGTGGTGTGCAAAGTGAGAGGGTTAGGGAAAACGATTTGGTAAACAGAGAAGAGGTAGTGAAAGCTTTGCGGAAGATGAAAGCCGGCAAGGCAGCAGGTTTGGATGGTATTGCAGTGGAATTTATTAAAAAAGGGGGTGACTGTATTGTTGACTGGTTGGTAAGGTTATTTAATGTATGTATGACTCATGGTGAGGTGCCTGAGGATTGGAGGAATGCGTGCATAGTGCCATTGTACAAAGGAAAAGGGGATAAGAGTGAATGCTCAAATTACAGAGGTATAAGTTTGTTGAGTATTCCTGGTAAATTGTATGGGAGGGTATTGATTGAGAGGGTGAAGGCATGTACAGAGCATCAGATTGGGGAAGAGCAGTGTGGTTTCAGAAGTGGTAGAGGATGTGTGGATCAGGTGTTTGCTTTGAAGAATGTATGTGAGAAATACTTAGAAAAGCAAATGGATTTGTATGTAGCATTTATGGATCTGGAGAAGGCATATGATAGAGTTGATAGAGATGCTCTGTGGAAGGTATTAAGAATATATGGTGTGGGAGGCAAGTTGTTAGAAGCAGTGAAAAGTTTTTATCGAGGATGTAAGGCATGTGTACGTGTAGGAAGAGAGGAAAGTGATTGGTTCTCAGTGAATGTAGGTTTGCGGCAGGGGTGTGTGATGTCTCCATGGTTGTTTAATTTGTTTATGGATGGGGTTGTTAGGGAGGTAAAGGCAAGAGTTTTGGAAAGAGGGGCAAGTATGAAGTCTGTTGGGGATGAGAGAGCTTGGGAAGTGAGTCAGTTGTTGTTCGCTGATGATACAGCGCTGGTGGCTGATTCATGTGAGAAACTGCAGAAGCTGGTGACGGAGTTTGATAAAGTGTGTGGAAGAAGAAAGTTAAGAGTAAATGTGAATAAGAGCAAGGTTATTAGGTACAGTAGGGTTGAGGGTCAAGTAAATTGGGAGGTGAGTTTGAATGGAGAAAAACTGGAGGAAGTGAAGTGTTTTAGATATCTGGGAGTGGATCTGTCAGCGGATGGAACCATGGAAGCGGAAGTGGATCATAGGGTGGGGGAGGGGGCGAAAATTCTGGGAGCCTTGAAGAATGTGTGGAAGTCGAGAACATTATCTCGGAAAGCAAAAATGGGTATGTTTGAAGGAATAGTGGTTCCAACAATGTTGTATGGTTGCGAGGCGTGGGCTATGGATAGAGTTGTGCGCAGGAGGATGGATGTGCTGGAAATGAGATGTCTGAGGACAATGTGTGGTGTGAGGTGGTTTGATCGAGTAAGTAACGTAAGGGTGAGAGAGATGTGTGGAAATAAAAAGAGCGTGGTTGAGAGAGCAGTAGAGGGTGTTTTGAAATGGTTTGGGCACATGGAGAGAATGAGTGAGGAAAGGTTGACCAAGAGGATATATGTGTCGGAGGTGGAGGGAACGAGGAGAAGAGGGAGACCAAATTGGAGGTGGAAAGATGGAGTGAAAAAGATTTTGTGTGATCGGGGCCTGAACTTGCAGGAGGGTGAAAGGAGGGCAAGGAATAGAGTGAATTGGAGCAATGTGGTATACCGGGGTTGACGTGCTGTCAGTGGATTGAATCAAGACATGTGAAGCGTCTGGGGTAAACCATGGAAAGCTGTGTAGGTATGTATATTTGCGTGTGTGGACGTATGTATATACATGTGTATGGGGGGGGTTGGGCCATTTCTTTCGTCTGTTTCCTTGCGCTACCTCGCAAACGCGGGAGACAGCGACAAAGTATAAAAAAAAAGAAAAAAAAAAAATATATATATATATATATATATATATATATATATATATATATATATATATATATATATATATATATATATATATATATATATACATATATATATATAAATATATATATATATATATATATAAATATATATATATATATATATATATATATATATATATATATATATATATATATATATATATATATATATATATATATATATATATATATATATATATATATATATAATATCATAGATATATATATATATATATATATATATATATATATATATATATATATATATATATATATATATATATATATATATATATATATATATATATATATATATAGTATTAAGAATATACGGTGTGGGAGGCAAGTTGTCAGAAGCAGTGAAAAGTTTTTATCGAGGATGTAAGGCATGTGTACGTGTAGGAAGAGAGGGAAGTGATTGGTTCTCAGTGAATGTAGGTTTGCGGCGGGGTGTGTGATGTCTCCATGGTTGTTTAATTTGTTTATGGATGGGGTTGTTAGGGAGGTGAATGCAAGAGTTTTGGAAAGAGGGGCAAGTATGAAGTCTGTTGGGGATGAGAGAGCTTTGGAAGTGAGTCAGTTGTTGTTCGCTGATGATACAGCGCTGGTGGCTGATTCATGTGAGAAACTACAGAAGCTGGTGACTGAGTTTGGTAAAGTGTGTGAAAGAAGAAAGTTAAGAGTAAATATGAATATGAGCAAGGTAATTAGGTACAGTAGGGTTGAGGGTCAAGTCAATTGGGAGGTATATATGATATATATATATAATATATATATATATATATATATATATATATATATATATATATATATATATATATATATATATATATATATATAAATAAATATATATATATAAGTGATGTGAACGTGTTCAGTGCGCCTGGAATTGGGTAGTTTGGCACGGGACGGTCGTGTACAGCAGTGCGCATGCGTCGGTAAGACGAAACTTGGCGGAGGACCAGCTGATGCGTGCTAAAGTTCCAGCTTGAACCAGTCCACGTGATGAGGGAGGAGTTGCTGTCCTGCCAAGGGTAAGTGGTCACTTGTCAAGAGGTCAATAGCTACAATCAAAGACGTGAGTGGGAGCTGTCAAGAGCCTGTAGCTACGATAAGACACATGAATGTGGACTGTCAAGGTTGTAGTCTACAGCAGCGGTACATGGAAAGTGAATGTGGGCTGTCAAGAGCCAATGGCAAATGGCAAGACACGGGAAGAGACTGAAGAAGGATGGAGAGAAAATTGCTCTTTGGGAAACTCCATTGCAGAGTCTGAGGATTTTGGAAAAGAGGCCTTTGGAAGTCAGCACCACAAGGATGTAACCAAGATGTGAAGACCCTTACTGGAAAAACAATCACTCTTGAAGTAGAACCTTCAGACACAATTGAAAATGTGAAGGAAAATAGTGAAATTGGAGAAAAATGTAGCTTAGACATTGAAGCTTATTGATACAGTGGTTAAATTGATGAGAACTGCTATTGACGTTTGTGTAAATGAATTATACATTTCCTTTTTTCCATACCCAGAGGTTGAACCATTATGTGTCATTCATTTTTTTCATTCATTTCAAGCTAGAAGTTTCAGTTTTCTAAATTGTTTCTTACATTTTTCATATGTATATATATGTATGTGTGTGTGTGGGTATATGTGCGTATGTATGTGTATGTGTGTGTATGTGTATATATATATATATATGTATATTATCCCTGGGGATAGGGGTGAAAGAATACTTCCCACGTATTCCTCGCGTGTCGTAGAAAGCGACTAGAGGGGACGGGAGCGGGGGGCCAGAAATCCTCCCCTACTTGTATTAACTTTCTAAAATGGGAAACAGAAGAAGGAGTCACGCGGGGAGTGCTCATCCTCCTCGAAGGCTCAGAGTGGGGTGCCTAAATGTGTGTGGATGTAACCAAGATGTGAAAAAAGGAGAGATAGGTAGTATGTTTGAGGAAAAGAACCTGGATGTTTTGGCTCTGAGTGAAACGAAGCTCAAGGGTAAAGGGGAAGAGTGGTTTGGGAATGTCTGGGGAGTAAAGTCAGGGGTTAGTGAGAGGACAAGAGCAAAGGAAGGAGTAGCAATACTCCTGAAACGGGAGTTGTGGGAGTATGTGATAGAGTGTAGGAAAGTAAATTCTCGATTAATATGGGTAAAACTGAAAGTTGATGGAGAGAGTTGGGTGATTATTGGTGCATATGCACCTGGGCATGAGAAGAAAGATCAAGAGAGGCAAGTGTTTTGGGAGCAGCTGAATGAGTGTGTTAGTGGTTTTGATGCACAAGACCGGGTTATAGTGATGGGTGATTTGAATGCAAAGGTGAGTAATATGGCAGTTGAGGGAATAATTGGTATAAATGGGGTGTTCAGTGTTGTAAATGGAAATGGTGAAGAGCTTGTAGATTTATGTGCTGAAAAAGGACTGATGATTGGGAATACCTGGTTTAAAAAGCGAGATATACATAAGTATACTTATGTAAGTAGGAGAGATGGCCAGAGAGCGTTATTGGATTACGTGTTAATTGACAGGCGTGCGAAAGAGAGACTTTTGAATGTTAATGTGCTGAGAGGTGCAACTGGAGGGATGTCTGATCATTATCTTGTGGAGGCTAAGGTGAAGATTTGTATGGGTTTTCAGAAAAGAAGAGTGAATGTTGGGGTGAAGAGGGTGGTGAGAGTAAGTGAGCTTGAGAAGGAGACCTGTGTGAGGAAGTACCAGGAGAGACTGAGTACAGAATGGAAAAAGGTGAGAACAATGGAAGTAAGGGGAGTGGGGGAGGAATGGGATGTATTTAGGGAATCAGTGATGGATTGCGCAAAAGATGCTTGTGGCATGAGAGGAGTGGGATGTGGGTTGATTAGAGAGGGTAGTGAGTGGTGGGATGAAGAAGTAAGAGTATTAGTGAAAGAGAAGAGAGGCATTTGGACGATTTTTGAAGGGAAAAAATGCAATTGAGTGGGAGATGTATAAAAGAAAGAGACAGGAGGTCAAGAAAAAGGTGCAAGAGGTGAAAAAAAGGGCAAATGAGAGTTGGGGTGAGAGAGTATCAGTAAATTTTAGGGAGAATAAAAAGATGTTCTGGAAGGAGGTAAATAAAGTGCGTAAGACAAGGGAGCAAATAGGAACTTCAGTGAAGGGCGCAAATGGGGAGGTGATAACAAGTAGTGGTGATGTGAGAAGGAGATGGAGTGAGTATTTTGAAGGTTTGTTGAATGTGTTTGATGACAGAGTGGCAGATATAGGGTGTTTTGGTCGAGGTGGTGTGCAAAGTGAGAGGGTTAGGGAAAATGATTTGGTAAACAGAGAAGAGGTAGTGAAAGCTTTGCGGAAGATGAAAGCCGGCAAGGCAGCAGGTTTGGATGGTATTGCAGTGGAATTTATTAAAAAAGGGGGTGACTGTATTGTTGACTGGTTGGTAAGGTTATTTAATGTATGTATGACTCATGGTGATTTGCCTGAGGATTGGCGGAATGCGTGCATAGCGCCATTGTACAAAGGCAAAGGGGATAAGAGTGAGTGCTCAAATTAGAAAAGGTATAAGTTTGTTGAGTATTCCTGGTAAATTATATGGGAGGGTATTGATTGAGAGGGTGAAGGCATGTACAGAACATCAGATTGGGGAAGAGCAGTGTGGTTTCAGAAGTGGTAGAGGATGTGTAGATCAGGTGTTTGCTTTGAAGAATGTATGTGAGAAATACTTAGAAAAGCAAATGGATTTGTATGTAGCATTTATGGATCTGGAGAAGGCATATGATAGAGTTGATAGAGATGCTCTGTGGAAGGTATTAAGAATATATGGTGTGGGAGGAAAGTTGTTAGAAGCAGTGACAAGTTTTTATCGAGGATGTAAGGCATGTGTACGTGTAGGAAGAGAGGAAAGTGATTGGTTCTCAGTGAATGTAGGTTTGCGGCAGGGGTGTGTGATGTCTCCATGGTTGTTTAATTTGTTTATGGATGGGGTTGTTAGGGAGGTAAATGCAAGAGTTTTGGAAAGAGGGGCAAGTATGAAGTCTGTTGGGGATGAGAGAGCTTGGGAAGTGAGTCAGTTGTTGTTCGCTGATGATACAGCGCTGGTGGCTGATTCATGTGAGAAACTGCAGAAGCTGGTGACTGAGTTTGGTAAAGTGTGTGGAAGAAGAAAGTTAAGAGTAAATGTGAATAGGGAGCAAGGATATTAGGTACAGTAGGGTTGAGGGTCAAGTCAATTGAGAGGTGAGTTTGAATGGAGAAAAACTGGAGGAAGTGAAGAGTTTTAGATATCTGGGAGTGGATCTGGCAGCGGATGGAACCATGGAAGCGGAAGTGGATCATAGGGTGGGGGAGGGGGCGAAAATTCTGGGAGCCTTGAAGAATGTGTGGAAGTCGAGAACATTATCTTGGAAAGCAAAAATGGCTATGTTTGAAGGAATAGTGGTTCCAACAATGTTGTATGGTTGCGAGGCGTGGGCTATGGATAGAGTTGTGCGCAGGAGGATGGATGTGCTGGAAATGAGATGTTTGAGGACAATGTGTGGTGTGAGGTGGTTTGATCGAGTGAGTAACGTAAGGGTAAGAGATATGTGTGGAAATAAAAAGAGCGTGGTTGAGAGAGCAGAAGAGGGTGTTTTGAAGTGGTTTGGGCACATGGAGAGGATGAGTGAGGAAAAGTTGACCAAGAGGATATATTTGTCGGAGGTGGAGGGAACAAGGAGAAGAGGGAGACCAAATTGGAGGTGGAAAGATGGAGTGAAAAAGATTTTGTGTGATCGGGGCCTGAACATGCAGGAGGGTGAAAGGAGGGCAAGGAATAGAGTGAATTGGAGCGATGTGGTATACCGGGGTTGACGTGCTGTCAGTGGATTGAATCAAGGCATGGAAAGCTGTGTAGGTATGTATATTTGCGTGTGTGGACGTATGTATATACATGTGTATGGGGGGGGTTGGGCCATTTCTTTCGTCTGTTTCCTTGCGCTACCTCGCAAACGCGGGAGACAGCGACAAAGTATAATAAAAAAAAATAATATATATATATATATATATATATATATATATATACATATATATATATATATATATATATATATATATATATATATATATATATATATATATATATATATATATATATATTTATGTATATATATATATATATATATATATATATATATATATATATATATATATATATATATATATATATATATATATATATATATATATATATATATATATATATATATATATATATATATATATATATATATATATATATATATATATATATATATGCTTTGTCGCTGTCTCCCGCGTTTCCGAGGTAGCGCAAGGAAACAGACGAAAGACATGGCCCAACCCACCCCCATACACATGTATATACACACACGTCCACACACGCAAATATACATACCTATACATCTCAATGTACACATATATATACACACACAGACACTTACATATATACCCATGCACACAATTCACACTGTCTGTCTTTATTCATACCATCGCCACCTCGCCACACATGGAATACTATCCCCCTCCCCCCTCATGTGTCCGGCGTAGCGCTAGGAAAAGACAACAAAGGCCTCATTCGTTCACACTCAGTCTCTAGAGTTCATGCAATAATGCCCGAAACCACAGCTCCCTTTCCACATCCAGGCCCCACAGAGCTTTCCATGGTTTACCCCAGACGCTTCACATGCCCTGGTTCAATCCACTGACAGCACGTCAACCCCGGTATACCACATCGATCCAATTCACTCTATTCCTTGCCCGCCTTTCACCCTCCTGCATGTTCAGGCCCCGATCACTCAAAATCTTTCCACCTCCAATTTGGTCTCCCACTTCTCCTCGTTCCCTCCACCTCCGACACATATATCCACTTGGTCAATCTTTCCTCACTCAATCTCTCCATGTGCCCAAACCATTTCAAAACACCCTCTTCTGCTCTCTCAACCACACTCTTTTTATTTCCACACATCTCTCTTACCCCTACACTACTTACTCGATCAAACCACCTCACACCACACATTGTCCTCAAACATCTCATTTCCAGGACATCCACCCTCCTGCGCACAACTCTATCCATAGCCCACGCCTCGCAACCATACAACATTGTTGGAACAACTATTCCTTCAAACATAGCCATTTTTGCTTTCCGAGATAGTGTTCTCGACTTCCAAACATTCTTCAAGGCTCCCAGGATTTTCGCCCCCTCCCCCACCCTGTGATTCACTTCCGCTTCCATGGTTCCATCCGCTGCCAGATCCACTCCTAGATATCTAAAACACTTTACTTCCTCCAGTTTTTCTCCATTCAAACCTACCTCCCATTTGACTTTACCCTCAACCCTACTGTATCTAATAACCTTGCTCTTATTCACATTTACTCTTAACTTTCTTCTTTCACACACTTTACCAAACTCAGTCACCAGCTTCTGCAGTTTCTCACATGAATCAGCCACCAGCGCTGTATCATCAGCGAACAACAACTGACTCACTTCCCAAGCTCTCTCATCCCCAACAGACTTCATACTTGCCCCTCTTTCCAAAACTCTTGCATTCACCTCCCTAACAACTCCATCCATAAACAAATTAATCACACACCCCTGCCGGAAACCTACATTCACTGAGAGCCAATCACTTTCCTCTCTTCCTACACGTACACATGCCTTACATCCTCGATAAAAACTTTTCACTGCTTCTAACAACTTGCCACCCACACCATATATTCTTAATACCTTCCACAGAGCATCTCTATCAACTCTATCATATGCCTTCTCCAGATCCATAAATGCTACATACAAATCCATTTGCTTTTCTAAGTATTTCTCACATACATTCTTCAAAGCAAACACCTGATCCACACATCCTCTACCACTTCTGAAACACACTGCTCTTCCCCAATCTGATGCTCTGTACATGCCTTCACCCTCTCAATCAATACCCTCCCATATAATTTACCAGGTATACTCAACAAACTTATACCTCTGTAATTTGAGCACTCACTCTTATCCCCTTTGCCTTTGTACAATGGCACTATGCACGCATTCCGCCAATCCTCAGGCACCTCACCATGAGTCATACATACATTCGATAACCTTACCAACCAGTCAACTATACAGTTACCCCCTTTTTTAATAAATTCCATTGCAGTACCCTCCAAACCTGCTGCCTTGCCGTCTTTCATCTTCCGCAAAGCTTTTACTACCTCTTCTCTGTTTACCAAATCATTTTCCCCAACCCTCTCACTTTGCACACCACCTCGACCAAGACACCCTATATCTTCCACTCTATCATCAAACACATTCAACAAACCTTCAAAATATTCACTCCAGCTCCTTCTCACATCACTACTACTTGTTATAACCTCCCCATTTGCGCCCTTCACTGAAGTTCCCATTTGCTCCCTTGTCTTACGCACTTTATTTACCTCCTTCCAGAACATCTTTTTATTCTCCTTAAAATTTACTGATAGTCTCTCACCCCAACTCTCATTTGCCCTCTTTTTCACCTCTTGCACCTTTCTCTTGACCTCCTGTCTCTTTCTTTTATACATCTCCCACTCAATTGCATTTTTTCCCTGAGAAAAATCGTCCAAATGCCTCTCTCTTCTCTTTCACTAATAATCTTACTTCTTCATCCCACCACTCACTACCCTCTCTAATCAACCCACCTCCCCCGGTTCTCATGCCACAAGCATCTTTTGCGCAATCCATCACTGATTCCCTAAATGCATCCCATTCCTCCCCCACTCCCCTTACTTCCATTATTCTCACCTTTTTCCATCTTTTTCCATATATATATATATATATATATATATATATATATATATATATATATATATATATATATATATATATATATATATATATACATATATATATATATATATATATATATATATATATATATATATATATATATATATATATATATATATATATATATATATATATATATATATATATATATATATATATATATATATATATATATAGCTTTACTGGGATGACCTTTATTAGGGCCTCAGCTGCCCGTGCTGTCTCAGCTGGCATAAATAAGACACTTTTCCCTGCTGTATTGGTTTATTGAATAGTGCGATGATTTAAAATGATTTCGTGATCGTATTTCCTTTAATACTTTAAGAGAGAATGTCGATCTAGGCTTAAAGCTCCTTTATATATACCAAAGTCCTTCACAGCTTTTTACATCATCGGACCCTAAGGATTCGTTATGGTCAGGTTCACTAATAGAAAGTTTTGAACATTTAATCAAAATATCTATATATGAGGAGCAGTGTCTGAAGCACCGTCCGTTAGTGTTATTATTGCTAAACAGGTGTATAGCAGACCCATATTTTCTGACGTGTTTATATATCTGAAGAATTTCTCAAGGGTTGTTCTTGACCTTGTTAGAAATTGCCTTTTCGAAAGCTCTTCTGTCAGTAACTTTATCTCCTACGATTTCCTTGTAATCCTATAACCCACCATGATCTTTAGGATCACCACTTGCCATAAATTTCCTCTCGTCACTTTTTCTGCCACTAATGAAATCTATAGTCATCTGGCCTGGCGGGTCTTTTGTGCTATTTCTCTCCTTAATTTTCTAGGAAAATGATCTCATCCCAGCAAATAAAACTTAAGATTTACCATATCTTTTTCTCTCCTTTTTTTTTTTCCATCTAAAACCTTAATCTAGTTTACTGACATCCTTCCTATATAACGAGAGATTTATCGTCATGTTTTATTCATCAAAGTCAAAAACGAAGATTTAAGGTCGATATGATGATAGGGTAATCACCAGACGCGTTAATGACTGAATCTGAAATAACATCTCAGGTTTGATCACGAATTATTTGATATGAAGGTCAATCTTCCATTAAACACATTAATGGGGTTCCCTTGTTGTCCCTTGTTACGTAATCCCAGTCGATGGTTGGGCTGTTACGATCTACAGTAATAGCTACAGTAACAGCTACAATAATAGCTTCGGTAATAGCGACAGTTACACCTTCATTAACTGTTTCAGTAACAGCTACATTAACAGCTACAGTAACAGCTACAGTAACAGCTTCAGTAACAGCTACAGTAACAGCTTCAGTTACAGCTACAATAACAGCTACATTACAGCTACAGTAACAGCTACAGTAACAGCTTCAGTAACAGCTACAGTAACAGCTTCAGTTACAGCTACAATAACAGCTACATTACAGCTACAGTAACAGCTACAGTAAAAGCTTCAGTAACAGCTACAATAACAGCTATAGTAACAGCTACAGTAACAGCTTCAGTTACAGCTTAAGTAACAGCTACAATAACTGCTACAGTAACAGCTACAGTAACAGCTATAGTAATAGTTTCTTCATTACTGCTAGACTTTGAATTTCCTTCTATACAACAACGTCATTTTATATATATTCTATTTGAGAGCTATATGCTATTTCAAAGCTATATTTTGGTTGTCTTGTAAGTCAAATCGATATAAAGTGAATTGTATGCTGTGTTATCGGTTTGAAGTATTAACATAGCAGTGTTTAGTCGCACATTCAACATAGCTGATTCCTCCTTATTACCTGATACGTCTGATTCGGGTCAAGAATATGATAATCTGTTGTATTTTATCCAGGAATTGGTTATTATAATGATGGTCTTCTTTCGTAACACTACATAAAGGGATTTTGTCCAGGAATTAGATTATCATAATGATGGTCTTCTCTCCTAACACTACATAAAGTGATTTTATCCAGGAATTGGTTATTATAATGATGGTCTTCTTTCCTAACACTACATAAAGTGATAATTAATTCCACTTCATATGCATTAATCTGAAGTCGGTTTAGACAACTTAAAGTTTCACTTTATGGATGACAAGGATCACGACTCAAAGACTTAGATTAAATGCTCCCTTGTCTTGTACGTGTGGGCTTAACCAACCTCACTCTGCTTGACCAGTCTCCTCTGAGCTGACTCTCTCTCTCTTTTGGTCTGACTGAACCTCCCTAACCTGACTCCATCCTGACCTGGTTACCGCACTCCCCAGGTCCTTAACTTGACGATCAGTCGAATTCCCGGATCTGACTGACGTATACAAGTGACTTAGTCATGTTTACATCTGTTTATCTAGTTTCATCTTGTTACCTGATTAAGCATACTATCACAATCCTGATTATTTAAAGACCTTGCCATACCAGAGCTGCCTCCGTCACATTTGAACTATCTCACAAATATCTAGTTCACTTTCCAAATCGTAGAAATATCTTAACCCTGTTACATATTTTCTTTAACACTGCCCTTATTTTTCATCTTCCAGCGGCACGGGCAACTGAATACATGTATATACCCAGTCTATCTACCAACCCCTATGGGAGGATGAACAGCTAGATTTACTGTGGACTGACTGTCCCAACAAGGGTTCGAATCTATACACTCGACCCTGGACGGCCCGTGAATGCGTCATGGTCAGGAACGCTAACCGCTACACCACAGAGACCCACAGCTATGCTTCTGTTTAGAGTATAATTTACCCGTTATGCCTTCAGCCATATTCAGCCCATTGACTATTTCAACTCCTGCTACGTCCAGTTACTATATACACATCCTTGTGTTGATATCCTTTATACAGGGTGTTTGAATGTGTATCATGGTGATTGGATAGGTTCTCTTCGGAATAATCCTATTGGAGCCGAGGAAAGTTCACATTTCTTTTTCCCCCATAATGATCTGGGGCAAATAAGTAAATATCTATTCTCATGGCCAGTTCTTTCAACACACTCAACGTCTTTTTCGTTTATTTTTTCCTCTTTTTTGAACCATCTCGCTATATATAGAATGTGTCTGCCTCCCTAAGTCATCCAAACACAATTCTATTTCCTTCACTTCAGACTACGTACTTACAACCCACAGTATCCCCCTCCAAACGCCAACTCTGGCTCTTTGAGAAGACTGACTAATCATCCTCACTCATCTGAAGTAGCTTTCCTTCAGAACAGTACCATTCCACCATCTACGCCGCTTCCAGTTGCGCTGATCCTCTAGCGGAGGTTATCTCGACTGGAGTGGATTCCCTGCAATCATGGATCGATTTCTTTTGCTCTTAAGTCTATCATGTCAGGCGGAAAGCGTGTCAGGGGAGTGGATTCCCTGCTTCTACAAAGTCTTTATCCGCCTCAATCATGGCTTGAATTCTTTTGCTCTCAAGCCTGTCATATCAGGGGCAGAGTGTGTCAGGGCATCGGTCTTCATTTCTGCTAGGAATCAACGCAAAGATGTGAAAAAAGAAAGTATGCTAATTTAACTTCTAAAAACAAATATTTTACGAGACCTTTACTTAACAAGAAGCATCTCCAGCAACTCTCTAATTCCCTTCTATTCACGTAACCTGATCACTCTACGACAAACTCTTACACTAAATAAGATCTTCCTGTTATTACCTTATTCATCTTCAAATCTATATACTTGATCATGAACGTATCTGATCCTCCTTCCACTGCTACTGTTCCCTTTGTCATCCTCTCCTCACGTAATGTCTCTGCAAGTGGCCAAGGCGAACATGTTCTGAATGGCGTTCCATCACTTTTCCGAGAGCAGTTTGCCTACGAACTAACTCTTTGATCCTTGCTCACCGATTTCGTCTCTGTATTAAATTCTAAACTCTCCCTCCGACGTGGAAGCTTGCCTTAATGCACACTACTTAGTTATTAATCTATATGTTTATTCATAATTACCAAAGGATCAAATTCTATCAAAAAATCCTGATGCTACCCGGGACGATTCTTAAAGGCTCCTGTAGTCCAAGGCTGCGCTGTTCGGTCGGATTGAAAAGTTCTTTAACGAGACTGTTCTGCCAGTGATACGGCCTCGCTCAAGATGAGTTTTCTCTTTCGGTGTAACCTCGAGTGGGCGGAGTCCGGCAACACCTGCAACCAAGGCCATCTTAGCTACGTCTTATCCTTGTATATTAGCTGACTGTTCTACGGCTTCTATTTCATTCCTGTATCTCCCCTGACGATGTGATCATTACACGAAAGTGCACTTGGGAACTTATCGTGTTTCATTTTCCTTGCATGTATGTCTATAAACCGTGCAAACCCTTATCACTTAGATGTGATTTAAATACGTATCATTATCTGTTGAGATAGAAGTTTCGTAAACTGAAGATGAGATATAAATGTATAGACATAAAATCTACGTATCATTGTCAGCAAAACTCACACTCGTACAATCTCCCAGCAGTTCTCCAGCCTCCCACGCCAGAACCAGCAGGTGTGTAAGCTGTGAAGCAATATTGTTTTCTGTCCTAAGACTAATGGCCAACGTCTTGCACGTCAGGCAAGCAAATGTGGATGTGAGACACAGCTTGAGATAAACGAGGCACGGACTTAGGTGGACCAGAGAGTGTTATCTGTGAGCCAGCTCTGGTCTTAAGGGGCCTCTTAAGATAACACATATCTTTTAGATTCCAGTCGTTTATAGAACAGCGAGACATCCAGGAAATTAACTATCATCAAAGAAAGTACTAATTGTAACAACGTCTACCACTCAAAAGTGCCCAGTTTTGTGTTTCTGTTGTAATTCCGTTGAATTACAAAACGAATACTTATCCGTGATGCTTAACAGAAAACAGAGTCCCGTATGATCCTCGAACAGTGACAGACGCTACCATTATCCACGGCAACAATGATGCCCGGATTTCGACCCGACCTAATTCCACACTGCGACTAGGAGGGAAGGAGGTGGTGGTGATTGTGGTGGTGGTTGTGGTGGTGGTTGTGGTGGTGATTGTGGTGGTGATTGTGGTGGTGGTTGTGGTGGTGATTGTGGTGGTGATTGTGGTGGTGGTTGTGGTGGTGATTGCGGTGGTGATTGTGGTGGTGATTGTGGTGGTGATTGTGGTGGTGATTGCGGTGGTGATTGTGGTGGTGATTGTGGTGGTGATTGTGGTGGTAGTTGTGGTGGTGGTTGCGGTGGTGATTGTGGTGGTGATTGCGGTGGTGATTGCGGTGGTGATTGTGGTGATTGCGATGGTGATTGCGGTGGTGGTTGTGGTGGTGAGTGTAGTGATGATTGTGGTGGTAGTTGTGGTGGTGGTTGCGGTGGTGATTGTGGTGGTGATTGCGGTGGTGATTGTGGTGGTGATTGTGGTGATGATTGTGGTGGTGGTTTTGGTGGTGATTGTGGTGGTGATTGTGTGGTGATTGTGGTGGTGATTGTGTTGGTGATTGTGGTGGTGATTGCGGTGGTGATTGTGGTGGTGATTGTGGTGGTGGTTTTGGTGGTGATTGTGGTGGTGATTGTGGTGGTGATTGCGGTGGTGATTGTGGTGGTGATTGTGGTGGTGATTGTGGTGGTGATTGCAGTGGTGATTGTGGTGGTAGTTGTGGTGGTGGTTGCGGTGATGATTGTGGTGGTGATTGTGGTGGTGATTGCGGTGGTGATTGTGGTGGTGATTGTGGCGGTGATTGCGGTGGTGATTGTGGTGGTGATTGCGGTGGTGATTATGGGGATGGTTGTGGTGGTGATTGTGGTGGTGATTGCGGTGGTGATTGCGGTGGTAATTGCAGTGATGATTGTGGTTGTGGTTGTGGTGGTGATTGTGGTAGCGATTGCGGTGGTGATTGCAGTGATGATTGTGGTGGTGATTGTGGTGGTGATTGCGGTGGTGATTGTGGTGGTGATTGTGGTGGTGATTGCGATGGTGATTGCGGTGGTGGTTGTGGTGGTGATTGTAGTGATGATTGTGGTGGTGATTGTGGTGGTGCTTGCAGTGGTGATTGTGGTGGTGGTTGTGGTGGTGATTGTAGTGGTGATTATGATGGTGATTGTGGTGGTGATTGTGGTGGTGATTGTGGTGGTGATTGTGGTGGTGATTGGGGTGGTGATTGCGGTGGTGGTTGCGGTGGTGATTGTGTTAGTGATTGTGGTGGTGATTTTGATGGTGATTGTGGTGGTGCCTTACACATGACAGCTAGAGACTGAGTGTGAACGAATGTGGCCTTTGTTGTCTTTTCCTAGCGCTACCTCGCGCGCGCGCGGGGGGAGGGGATTGTCATTTCATGTGTGGCGGGATGACGGTGGGAATGGATGAAGGCAGCAAGTATAAATATGTACATGTGTATATATGTATATGTCTGTGTATGCATATGTATGTATATGTTGAAATGTATAGGTATACATATGTACGTGTGTGGGCGTTTATGTATACACATACACATATGTATATATGTATATGTGTATGTGTATGTGGGTGGGTTGGGCCATTCTTTCGTCTGTTTCCTTGCGCTACCTCGCTAACGCGGGAGACAGCAACTAAGTATGATAACGAAAATGATAATGATAGATAATGATAATAACAATAATAATGAGGATAATAATAATAATAATGATAATAATAATAATAATGATAATAATGATAATAATAATAATAATAATAATAATAATAATAATAATAATAATAATAATAATAATAATATTAATAATAATAATAACAATCATAATAATAATGATAATAATAATAATTGTTAATAATTGTTGAATGTGTTTGATGATAGAGTGGCAGATATAGGGTGTTTTGGTCGAGGTGGTGTGCAAAGTGAGAGGGTTAGGGAAAATGATTTGGTAAACAGAGAAGAGGTAGTAAAAGCTTTGCGGAAGATGAAAGCCGGCAAGGCAGCAGGTTTGGATGGTATTGCAGTGGAATTTATTAAAAAAGGGGGTGACTGTATTGTTGACTGGTTGGTAAGGTTATTTAATGTATGTATGACTCATGGTGAGGTGCCTGAGGATTGGCGGAATGCGTGCGTAGTGCCATTGTACAAAGGCAAAGGGGATAAGAGTGAATGCTCAAATTACAGATGCATAAGTTTGTTGAGTATTCCTGGTAAATTATATGGGAGGGTATTGATTGAGAGGGTGAAGGCATGTACAGAGCATCAGATTGGGGAAGAGCAGTGTGGTTTCAGAAGTGGTAGAGGATGTGTGGATCAGGTGTTTGCTTTGAAGAATGTATGTGAGAAATACTTAGAAAAGCAAATGAATTTGTATGTAGCATTTATGGATCTGGAGAAGGCATATGATAAAGTTGATAGAGATGCTCTGTGGAAGGTATTAAGAATATATGGTGTGGGAGGAAAGTTGTTAGAAGCAGGGAAAAGTTTTTATCGAGGATGTAAGGCATGTGTACGTGTAGGAAGAGAGGAAAGTGATTGGTTCTCAGTGAATGTAGGTTTGCGGCAGGGGTGTGTGATGTCTCCATGGTTGTTTAATTTGTTTATGGATGGGGTTGTTAGGGAGGTGAATGCAAGAGTTTTGGAAAGAGGGGCAAGTATGAAGTCGGTTGTGGATGAGAGAGCTTGGGAAGTGAGTCAGTTGTTGTTCGCTGATGATACAGCGCTGGTGGCTGATTCATGTGAGAAACTGCAGAAGCTGGTGACTGAGTTTGGTAAAGTGTGTGAAAGAAGAAAGTTAAGAGTAAATGTGAATAAGAGCAAGGTTATTAGGTACAGTAGGGTTGAGGGTCAAGTCAATTGGGAGGTGGGTTTGAATGGAGAAAAACTGGAGGAAGTAAAGTGTTTTAGATATCTGGGAGTGGATCTGGCAGCGGATGGAACCATGGAAGCGGAAGTGGATCATAGGGTGGGGGAGGGGGCGAGAATTCTGGGAGCCTTGAAGAATGTGTGGAAGTCGAGAACATTATCTCGGAAAGCAAAAATGGCTATGTTTGAAGGAATAGTGGTTCCAACAATGTTGTATGGTTGCGAGGCGTGGGCTATGGATAGAGTGGTGCGCAGGAGGATGGATGTGCTGGAAATGAGATGTTTGAGGACAATGTGTGGTGTGAGGTGGTTTGATCGAATAAGTAACGTAAGGGTAAGAGAGATGTGTGGAAATAAAAAGAGCGTGGTTGAGAGAGCAGAAGAGGGTGTTTTGAAATGGTTTGGGCACATGGAGAGAATGAGCGAGGAAAGGTTGACCAAGAGGATATATGTGTCGGAGGTGGAGGGAACGAGGAGAAGAGGGAGACCAAATTGGAGGTGGAAAGATGGAGTGAAAAAGATTTTGTGTGATCGGGGCCTGAACATGCAGGAGGGGGAAAGGAGGGCAAGGAATAGAGTGAATTGGAGCGATGTGGTATACCGGGGTTGACGTGCTGTCAGTGGATTGAATCAGGGCATGTGAAGCGTCTGGGGTAAACCATGGAAAGCTGTGTAGGTATGTATATTTGCGTGTGTGGACGTATGTATATACATGTGTATGGGGGTAGGTTGGGCCATTTCTTTCGTCTGTTTCCTTGCGCTACCTCGCAAACGCGGGAGACAGCGACAAAGCAAAAAAACAAAAAAAAAAAAATAATAATAATAGTAATAATAATAATAATAATGATAATAATAATAACAATAATAACAATAATGGAATTACTTTTTATACGTTCGGAATTTCCCATTTAGGCGAGGTAGAGCTAGAAACATGACGAATGCGCTCCCATTTGCCCACATCATCCCTATCTGCCATGTACAATGCACCTGAACCATCATCCCCTACCCACAGTGAGGCCCCACAGATCATTCCGCGGTCTTTTTGACCGCTTCATATGTCCTGCTTCAGCTAACTGACAGCACGTCGTCCCCGTATACCACATAGCTCCATTTATTCTATCCAAAGCACGCCTCTTAGCTTCCTGAATGTTGGTAACGCAACGACTCTTCAACCCACATTTCCATATCTTTTCCAGTCTCCCCCTCCTCTTGCTCTCTCTGCTTGATTAATATTTCCCTTCAACCATCTCTTTTCGCTCATCTTCACCAAATACTCAAACCATTTTAGTACAGCTTAGTAAGCTTTACTTACTGCCTCGCCTCTCTCTTACAGTGTCATTCCTCACGTGATCTACCAACTTCATTCATACTTTGTTCCGCCCTAAGGTATTTCATTTTCCAAAATGTCCATCTTCTTCCAATCTTTTTTTATTCATGGTCCTAAGCACATTGTTGGAACCAAGATGTCCTCAGAATTACCCTATCTTTCCTCTAACAGGCATTAAATTCTACTTGCACTCAGAAACTTACCATCTTTCCCATCCTAAGACTCACTTCAACCTCTCAGGAATCTAAAGCACTGAACCTCTTCCATGTCTTTCCCTTTCAAAATTTTCTCTCAAAATACACTTTCTCATTTCCCTTCCTTTCTCATCTCCCTGCTGCAATTTCATTACCTTATTTTCGTTAACAATTTACTCTCACCTTTCACCGCCATATTATCCCAGACTCTGTTAAAAGCGTCTGGAATTCGTCTTGTGTCATCTGAAAAAAAAATAAGCAAAGGATTCACCTCTCACGCCCCACCACCGCCAGTATGCCGTAAACTTACTTACCCCTCGCTCCATAACCCTTAGAGTCACCTTCCTCCCAATCTCGATCATAAACAGATTAAACAACCACGGTGACATCTCGCAGCCCTGAAACAAATAGCCGAAAACCACTCACACTCCTCTATTCCTACTCCCACATATACCTTTCTGTCCTCTTAACCTCCAACTCCCCCAGTCTGCATTAACAAACTTCACATTCTCTTTATATTTACTTAGTGGAAAAAGTATTGCAGAAAATCATTAGTAAATGTCTTATCAAACCTGAAAGTTGCGCTCAAACCCACCCTGAAATCGACCTATATCTTCTCTTCCTAAACCATATTACACTACTGTTACACACATTAACTCTCAGCTTCCTGCAATCACACACTCTGCCGAAATCAGACACCAGCTTCTACAGTTTCTCACTCGAGAAAATCAGCGTAAGTAACCAAACTAGGAACTTTTTTATTTTCTAAAGAAATGAATTATAGATTTCTCTGTCCGTGAAGTGCTGCACCTAAACGACAGTATAGAGAGCCTCACACTATATTCTAAGAGCAAATCCGAGGTGTACTTCACTATACTTAGTGGTATAACGGGAAGCGTCATGACAGTGACGCATTTGCGGACTGCGCGGGGGGATCAAATCCTGGTCGTTGCAGTCAACCACAGTCGACCCAGGTGTTTATCCTCTCGTAGGGGATGGTCTATAAACTATGCACCTGGCTTAGGTTTAGAGCCAATATAAAAAGAAAAACTACTTCTCAGTTACAATATTCATGATACATCTATGTCTCTCTTCATTTGTATCAGCAATTTATGATTCAATATTAGTTCTAAAAAATATAACATTATGGCTCTGCACTAAGAAAAATTTCGACCTTTTCACTAGAGATGGTAAGAAAAATTTTTAACTTTTTTCTTTTACATATACAGTTAAAAATATATCTTTTGTATATTGTGCAATTTAGTCATATCATTATAATATAATCACCGGCAATGTGTTAAGCTATGACTGATGAATTAAAAGATATTCCCTTTCTTTTTCCAAATTCTGCCGCAAAAACTGATTTCGTTTAAACTGAAATGTACATTTCCTTTGTTGGATGAATACATGAAGCTGTCACAAAACATTCACACACACATAATGGCATTATCTTAATGAATTATGATCACGAACGAGATAAGTGTTGTTAATTGTTTCAGGTCTGACTACACTTCTCTAGTTACATTTACACTCACATTTACGATTGTATTTACATAATCTCTCATATCCCTCTTTCACACTTCGTTTTCATCAAGCTAGCGAGATATTTTTTCAGAATCAGAGAGAAAAATATCGGAGATGAAAGACGCGGAGAGACACTAATGTGGAAATTATCTAATTCTTTGAACACCTTATCAAAGAATTCGAGCCTCAAACTCACTCTGCTCCTGAATAGAGACAAGGTTACTTGTTCTCAGACAAACACTATCACAAGACAGAACAGCCAGAGCAAATACGACCAACCAGTAAGCAAAGTCTCATAACTCATCAGCAGGAAACAGTTGTACATAGATTGAATCAGATCTTCGAGAACAGGTTCGAATGGGTTCGAATCTTGATCGTGGTAGTCGGCCCATAGTCAGTCCATAGTCCACCCAGCTGTTCATCCCATCACATAGGTACCTGGCGTAGGCTTCGATATATATATATATATATATATATATATATATATATATATATATATATATATATAGATAGATAGATAGATAGATAGATAGATATTGAAGCTTATTGATACAGTGGTTAAATTGATGAGAACTGCTATTGACGTTTGTGTAAATAAATTACACATTTCCCTATACCATAGCCAGAGGTTGAACCATTATGTGACATTCATTTTTTCATTTCATTTCAAGCTAGAAGTTTCAGTTTTCTAAATTGTTTCTTACATTTTTCATATGCATATACATGTATATGTGTGTGTGTGTGTATATGTGCGTATGTATGTGTATGTATATATATATGTGTATATATGTATATATATATATATATATATATATATATATATATATATATATATATATATATATATATATATGTGTATATATATATATATATATATATTATCCATGGGGATAGGGGTGAAAGAATACTTCCCACGCATTCCTCGCGTGTCGTAGAAGGCGACTAGAGGGGACGGGAGCGGGGGGCCAGAAATCCTCCCCTCCTTGTATTTTTTAACTTTCTAAAATGGGAAACAGAAGAAGGAGTCACGCGGGGAGTGCTCATCCTCCTCGAAGGCTCAGACTGGGGTGTCTGAATGTGTGTGGATGTAACAAAGATGTGAAAAAAGGAGAGATAGGTAGTATGTTTCAGGAAAGGAACCTGGATGTTTTGGCTCTGAGTGAAACGAAGCTCAAGGGTAAAGGGGAAGAGTGGTTTGGGAATGTCTTGTGAGTAAAGTCAGGGGTTAGTGAGAGGACAAGAGCAAGGGAAGGAGTAGCAATACTCCTGAAACAGGAGTTGTGGGAGTATGTGATAGAGTGTAAGAAAGTAAATTCTCGATTAATATGGGTAAAACTGAAAGTTGATGGAGAGAAATGGGTGATTATTGGTGCATATGCACCTGGGCATGAGAAGAAAGATCATGAGAGGCAAGTGTTTTGGGAGCAGCTGAATGAGTGTGTTAGTGGTTTTGATGCACGAGACCGGGTTATAGTGATGGGTGATTTGAATGCAAAGGTGAGTAATGTGGCAGTTGAGGGAATAATTGGTATACATGGGGTGTTCAGTGTTGTAAATGGAAATGGTGAAGAGCTTGTAGATTTATGTGCTGAAAAAGGACTGGTGATTGGGAATACCTGGTTTAAAAAGCGAGATATACATAAGTATACGTATGTAAGTAGGAGAGATGGCCAGAGAGCGTTATTGGATTACGTGTTAATTGACAGGCGCGCGAAAGAGAGACTTTTGGATGTTAATGTGCTGAGAGGTGCAACTGGAGGGATGTCTGATCATTATCTTGTGGAGGCTAAGGTGAAGATTTGTATGGGTTTTCAGAAAAGAAGAGTGAATGTTGGGGTGAAGAGGGTGGTGAGAGTAAGTGAGCTTGGGAAGGAGACTTGTGTGAGGAAGTACCAGGAGAGACTGAGTACAGAATGGAAAAAGGTGAGAACAATGGAAGTAAGGGGAGTGGGGGAGGAATGGGATGTATTTAGGGAATCAGTGATGGATTGCGCAAAAGATGCTTGTGGCATGAGAAGAGTGGGAGGTGTGTTGATTAGAAAGGGTAGTGAGTGGTGGGATGAAGAAGTAAGATTATTAGTGAAAGAGAAGAGAGAGGCATTTGGACGATTTTTGCAGGGAAAAAATGCAATTGAGTGGGAGATGTATAAAAGAAAGAGACAGGAGGTCAAGAGAAAGGTGCAAGAGGTGAAAAAGAGGGCAAATGAGAGTTGGGGTGAGAGAGTATCATTAAATTTTAGTGAGAATAAAAAGATGTTCTGGAAGGAGGTAAATAAAGTGCGTAAGACAAGGGAGCAAATGGGAACTTCAGTGAAGGGCGCAAATGGGGAGGTGATAACAAGTAGTGGTGATGTGAGAAGGAGATGGAGTGAGTATTTTGAAGGTTTGTTGAATGTGTTTGATGATAGAGTGGCAGATATAGGGTGTTTTGGTCGAGGTGGTGTGCAAAGTGAGAGGGTTAGGGAAAATGATTTGGTAAACAGAGAAGAGGTAGTAAAAGCTTTGCGGAAGATGAAAGCCGGCAAGGCAGCAGGTTTGGATGGTATTGCAGTGGAATCTATTAAAAAAGGGGATGACTGTATTATTGACTGGTTGGTAAGGTTATTTAATGTATGTATGACTCATGGTGAGGTGCCTGAGGATTGGCGGAATGCGTGCATAGTGCATTGTACAAAGGCAAAGGGGATAAGAGTGAGTGCTCAAATTACAGAGGTATAAGTTTGTTGAGTATTCCTGGTAAATCATATGGGAGGGTATTGATTGAGAGGGTGAAGGCATGTACAGAGCATCAGATTGGGGAAGAGCAGTGTGGTTTCAGAAGTGGTAGAGGATGTGTGGATCAGGTGTTTGCTTTGAAGAATGTATGTGAGAAATACTTAGAAAAGCAAATGGATTTGTATGTAGCATTTATGGATCTGGAGAAGGCATATGATAGAGTTGATAGAGATGCTCTGTGGAAGGTATTAAGAATATATGGTGTGGGAGGCAAGTTGTTAGAAGCAGTGAAAAGTTTTTATCGAGGATGTAAGGCATGTGTACGTGTAGGAAGAGAGGAAAGTGATTGGTTCTCAGTGAATGTAGGTTTGCGGCAGGGGTGTGTGATGTCTCCATGGTTGTTTAATTTGTTTATGGATGGGGTTGTTAGGGAGGTAAATGCAAGAGTTTTGGAAAGAGGGGCAAGTATGAAGTCTGTTGGGGATGAGAGAGCTTGGGAAGTGAGTCAGTTGTTGTTCGCTGATGATACAGCGCTGGTGGCTGATTCATGTGAGAAACTGCAGAAGCTGGTGACTGAGTTTGGTAAAGTGTGTGAAAGAAGAAAGTTAAGAGTAAATGTGAATAAGAGCAAGGTTATTAGGTACAGTAGGGTTGTGGGTCAAGTCAATTGGGAGGTAAGTTTGAATGGAGCAAAACTGGAGGAAGTAAAGTGTTTTAGATATCTGGGAGTGGATCTGGCAGCGGATGGAACCATGGAAGCGGAAGTGGATCATAGGGTGGGGGAGGGGGCGAAAATCCTGGGAGCCTTGAAGAATGTGTGGAAGTCGAGAACATTATCTCGGAAAGCAAAAATGGGTATGTTTGAAGGAATAGTGGTTCCAACAATGTTGTATGGTTGCGAGGCGTGGGCTATGGATAGAGTTGTGCGCAGGAGGATGGATGTGCTGGAAATGAGATGTTTGAGGACAATGTGTGGTGTGAGGTGGTTTGATCGAGTAAGTAACGTAAGGGTAAGAGAGATGTGTGGAAATAAAAAGAGCGTGGTTGAGAGAGCAGAAGAGGGGCTTTTGAAATGGTTTGGGTACATGGAGAGAATGAGTGAGGAAAGATTGACCAAGAGGATATATGTGTCGGAGGTGGAGGGAACGAGAAGTGGGAGACCAAATTGGAGGTGGAAAGATGGAGTGAAAAAGATTTTGTGTGATCGGGGCCTGAACATGCAGGAGGGTGAAAGGAGGGCAAGGAATAGAGTGAATTGGATCGATGTGGTATAACGGGGTTGACGTGCTGTCAGTGGATTGAAACAGGGCATGTGAAGCGTCTGGGGTAAACCATGGAAAGCTGTGTAGGTATGTATATTTGCGTGTGTGGACGTATGTATATACATGTGTATGGGGGTGGGTTGGGCCATTTCTTTCGCCTGTTTCCTTGCGCTACCTCGCAAACGCGGGAGACAGCGACAAAGCAAAAGAAAAAACAAAAAAAATATATATAAATATATATATATATATATATATATATATATATATATATATATATATATATATATATATATATATATATATATATATATATATTTATTTATATTTATTTATTAGACTTTGTCGCTGTCTCCCGCGTTTGCGAGGTAGCGCAAGGAAACAGACGAAAGAAATGGCCCTACCCCCCCCCATACATATGTATATACATACGTCCACACACGCAAATATACATACCTACACAGCTTTCCATGGTTTACCCCAGACGCTTCACATGCCTTGATTCAATCCACTGACAGCACGTCAACCCCGGTATACCACATCGCTCCAATTCACTCTATTCCTTGCCCTCCTTTCACCCTCCTGCATGTTCAGGCCCCGATCACACAAAATCTTTTTCACTCCATCTTTCCACCTCCAATTTGGTCTCCCTCTTCTCCTCGTTCCCTCCACCTCCGACATATATATCCTCTTGGTCAATCTTTCCTCGCTCATTCTCTCCATGTGCCCAAACCACTTCAAAACACCCTCTTCTGCTCTCTCAACCACGCTCTTTTTATTTCCACACATCTCTCTTACCCTTACGTTACTCACTCGATCAAACCACCTCACACCACACATTGTCCTCAAACATCTCATTTCCAGCACATCCATCCTCCTGCGCAGAACTCTATCCATAGCCCACGCCTCGCAACCATACAACATTGTTGGAACCACTATTCCTTCAAACATACCCATTTTTGCTTTCCGAGATAATGTTCTCGACTTCCACACATTCTTCAAGGCCCCCAGAATTTTCGCCCCCTCCCCCACCCTATGATCCACTTCCGCTTCCATGGTTCCATCCGCTGCCAGATCCACTCCCAGATATCTAAAACACTTCACTTCCTCCAGTTTTTCTCCATTCAAACTCACCTCCCAATTGACTTGACCCTCAACCCTACTGTACCTAATAACCTTGCTCTTATTCACATTTACTCTTAACTTTCTTCTTCCACACACTTTACCAAACTCAGTCACCAGCTTCTGCAGTTTCTCACATGAATCAGCCACCACCGCTGTATCATCAGCGAACAACAACTGACTCACTTCCCAAGCTCTCTCACCCCCAACAGTCTTCATACTTGCCCCTCTTTCCAAAACTCTTGCATTTACCTCCCTAACAACCCCATCCATAAACAAATTAAACAACCATGGAGACATCACACACCCCTGCCGCAAACCTACATTCACTGAGAACCAATCACTTCCTCTCTTCCTACACGTACATATATATATATATATATATATATATATATATATATGAATAAATGAAGGTGATATCGCACTTGAGTAGGAGTTCAGTTAATTCTCATTACAAATGATGATATGACTTCATTAACAATAGGAAGATAATTCTATTTCTTTCCAAGCTTAATGAGCTTCACTAACCTCTGTTTACTATCAATGTCTCTGCTGGGAACATGAGCATAACCACAGACATTTAGATGGACGGGACATTTGATAAAGAGATGAAAGAATCTATAAATCAGTTATTAATTATCTTATAAGTATGAGAATAGTTAATCACCCTCGTCTGAACCAACACACACACACATAAAGTCTGAGACATTCATTGACGTATACTTACCACTGGATCCATTCGACTGTTTCCCAGACGTAATGTTTGATTGTATATCTTTAACATGTACTGGAAACATGGATTAGGTGATAACGAATTATCTGTGGGCGTTGAGGATTCGCCTAAGAACTGGGTTTCGAACCATCGATGCCCAAACATTAATGGTTAATGTCTCATGATATTTGCCACTTATGAAGTTCATGAGTTTAAGTACTGTATCATGACTGCTATAAGCTGGTATTAACTTAAACTCATTATTGGGGAGCCACCTAGAGCATAATCACAAAGGATATTTTGAGATGTAAAATCTATATCAATTATAAATTCATGCGCACTCTAGACAAAATTTATCTAGATACATTTTCGATATTCGATGTGAAATTCTAAATATGGGGGGGACTAACAAATAAAGATAGATTCCATACACATCAAACCGCTGAAAATTCATATAAATTCAGTTCAGTATCAATGAAGGCTCCTCAAAATACAGACTTATGAAAGTCTTTCTATATACATTCTTTATTAGTGAAGGACTTTCTGGCTATGAATTAATGAAAAATAAAGGATAATGCTTTCTATCATAATTCCTATGATAAACTGACAAGAAACCTACAAATCTCATTTCAAATCCTTGATACTACGAATCGATATAAATCATCCCTTTTGATTTTCAATAAAACGTATAGAGAATTAAAGACATACTCATATATATGTGAACCATAGTATCAACAACAAAATTAATTATATGACAGTCGAGAATATATCAATTAATCAAGAAGTATTTCCTTGATAAATAAATATACATTTAAGTATTTCGAGAGTTTGAATTTCATGAATAAGATCTTCGCACGCGAGTATTTCTGAATATGATTGGGAATATTCAAACGTCAATTTAGACTCATAATGTTTCTCTTCTCGTCAGATATCTACCCGTATTCCAAAGGATTCATAAGACAAACAGAAACATGGCGCCGAAGATCTGATCCCAGGACCACCTCGTATAAGGCCAGTATATAGTTTCTAACGCCTTTCATGGACCATTAGTTTGGTCTTGGGGGGTAAAACGTTTGTCATCTCGTAATACAGTGGGAAACCTATTGACCCTTTCCATATGTTCTGTGTTTCTATATCCAGTACGTGTTAACACACACACACACTTACACACACACACATATATCCTCATGTTCTTAACACTACCTCACTAATATGGGAAATGACAAATATATATGAAATAAAATATATGTGGTTTGATTGACTAAGTAATGAAAGGGTAAAAGATATGTGTGGTAATAAAAAGAGTGGTTGAGAGAGCAGAAGTGGCTTTGTTGAAATAATTTGGACTCGTGAGGATGAGTAAGGAGGATTAACAAAGAGGATGTACGTGTCAAAGATGGAGGGAACGAGGAGAAGTGGGAGACCAAATTAGAGGGGGAAAGATGGAGTGAAAAAGATTTTGAGTTATCGGGGCCTGAACATGCAGGAGGGTGAAAGGCGTGCAAGGAATAGAGTGAATTGGAACGATGTGGTATACTGGGGTCGACATGGTGTCAATGGATTGAACCAGGGCATGTGAAGCGTTTGGGGTAAACCATGGAAAGTTCTGTGGGGCCTGGATGTGGAAAGGGAGCTGTGGTTTCGGTGCATTATTACATGACAGCTAGAGACTGAGTGTGAACGAATAGGGCCTTTGTTGTCTTTTCCTAGCACTACCTCACACACATGAGGGGGAAGGATGTTGTTATTCCATGTGTGGCGGGGTGGCGATGGGAATAAATAGAGGCAGACAGTATGAATTATGTACATGGGTATATATGTATATGTCTGTGTGTGTATATATATGTGTGCGTTGGGATGTATGGGTGTGTATATGTGTTGTGTGTGGACGTGTGTGTGTATGCATGTGTGTGTGGGTGGGTTGGGCCATTCTTTCGTCTGTTTCCTTGCACTACCTCGCTGGCGCGGGAGACGGCGGCAAGGCAAAGTGAATAAATGGATAAATATATATAGGGGAGAAAGAATACTTCCCACGTATTCCCTGCATGTCGTAGAAGGCGACTAAAAGGGAAGGGAGCGGGGGGCTGGAAATCCTCCCCTCTCATTTTTTTTAAATTTTCCAAAAGAAAGAACAGAGAAGGGGGCCATATGAGGATTTTCCCTCAAAGGCCCAGTCCTCTGTTCTTAACGCTACCTCGCTAATGCGGGAAATGGCGAATAGTATGAAAAAAAAAATATATATATATATGTATATCATTAAATTTTAGGGAGAATAAAAAGATGTTCTGGAAGGAGGTAAATAAAGTGCGTAAGACAAGGGAGCAAATGGGAACTTCAGTGGAGGGCGCAAATGAGGAGGTGATAACAAGTAGTGGTGATGTGAGAAGGAGATGGAGTGAGTATTTTGAAGGTTTGTTGAATGTGTTTGATGATAGAGTGGCAGATATAGGGTGTTTTGGTCGAGGTGGTGTGCAAAGTGAGAGGGTTGGGGAAAATGATTTGGTAAACAGAGAAGAGGTAGTAAAAGCTTTGCGGAAGATGAAAGCCGGCAAGGCAGCAGGTTTGGATGGTATTGCAGTGGAATTTATTAAAAAAGGGGGTGACTGTATTGTTGACTGGTTGGTAAGGTTATTTAATGTATGTATGACTCATGGTGAGGTGCCTGAGAACTGGCGGAATGCGTGCATAGTGCCATTGTACAAAGGCAAAGGAGATAAGAGTGAGTGCTCAAATTACAGAGGTATAAGTTTGTTGAGTATTCCTGGTAAATTATACGGGAGGGTATTGATTGGGAGGGTGAAGGCATGTACAGAGCATCAGATTGGGGAAGAGCAGTGTGGTTTCAGAAATGGTAGAGGATGTGTGGATCAGGTGTTTGCTTTGAAGAATGTATGTGAGAAATACTTAGAAAAGCAAATGGATTTGTATGTAGCATTTATGGATCTGGAGAAGGCATATGATAGAGTTGATAGAGATGCTCTATGGAAGTTATTAAGAATATAAGGTGTGGGAGGAAAGTTGTTAGAAGCAGTGAAAAGTTTTTATCGAGGATGTAAGGCATGTGTACGTGTAGGAAGAGAGGAAAGTGATTGGTTCTCAGTGAATGTAGGTTTGCGGCAGGGGTGTGTGATGTCTCCATGGTTGTTTAATTTGTTTATGGATGGGGTTGTTAGGGAGGTAAATGCAAGAGTTTTGGGAAGAGGGGCAAGTATGAAGTCTGTTGTGGATGAGAGAGCTTGGGAAGTGAGTCAGTTGTTGTTCGCTGATGATACAGCGCTGGTGGCTGATTCATGTGAGAAACTGCAGAAGCTGGTGACTGAGTTTGGTAAAGTGTGTGAAAGAAGAAAGTTAAGAGTAAATGTGAATAAGAGCAAGGTTATTAGGTACAGTAGGGTTGAGGGTCAAGTCAATTGGGAGGTAAGTTTGAATGGAGAAAAACTGGAGGAAGTAAAGTGTTTTAGATATCTGGGAGTGGATCTGGCAGCGGATGGAACCATGGAAGCGGAAGTGAATCATAGGGTGGGGGAGGGGGCGAAAATCCTGGGAGCCTTGAACAATGTGTGGAAGTCGAGAACATTATTTCGGAAAGCAAAAATGGCTATGTTTGAAGGAATAGTGGTTCCAACAATGTTGTATGGTTGCGAGGCGTGGGCTATGGACAGAGTTGTGCGCAGGAGGGTGGATGTGCTGGAAATGAGATGTTTGAGGACAATGTGTGGTGTGAGGTGGTTTGATCGAGTAAGTAATGTAAGGGTAAGAGAGATGTGTGGAAATAAAAAGAGCGTGGTTGAGAGAGCAGAAGAGGGTGTTTTGAAATGGTTTGGGCACATGGAGAGAATGAGTGAGGAAAGATTGACCAAGAGGATATATGTGTCGGAGGTGGAGAGAACGAGGAAAAGTGGGAGACCAAATTGGAGGTGGAAAGATGGAGTGAAAAAGATTTTGAGTGATCGGGGCCTGAACATGCAGGAGGGTGAAAGGCGGGCAAGGAATAGAGTGAATTGGATCGATGTGGTATACCGGGGTTGACGTGCTGTCAGTGGATTGAGTCAGGGCATGTGAAGCGTCTGGGGTAAACCAAGGAAAGTTGTGTGGAGCCTGGATGTGTAAAGGGAGCTGTGGTTTCGGGCATTATTGCATGACAGCTAGAGACTGAGTGTGAACGAATGAGGCCTTTGTTGTCTTTTCCTAGCGCTACCTCGCACACATGAGGGGGGAGGGGGATGGTTTTCCACATGTGGCGAGGTGGCGATGGGAATGAATAAAGGCAGTGTGAATTGTGTGCATGGGTATATATGTATGTGTCTGTGTGTGTGTATATATATGTGCACATTGAGATGTATAGGTATATATATTTGCGTGCGTGGACGTGTGTGTAGATACATGTGTATGTGGGTGGGTTGGGCCATTTCTTTCGTCTGTTTCCTTGCGCTACCTCACAAACGCGGGAGACAGCGACAAAGCAAAATAGATAAATATATATATATATATATATATATATATATATATATATATATATATATATATATATATATATATATATATATATATATATATATGTGTATATATTCATTATACTTTGTCGCTTTCTCCCGTGTTAGCAAGATAGTGCAAGGAAACAGACGAAACACTGGCCCACATGCACTTGTATATACATAAACACCCATACACGCACATATACATACCTATAGATTTCAACGTATACATACATATACGTACACACACATATACATATATACACATATAGCTATCCACACTTGCTGCCCTCATCCATTTCCAACGCCACCCCGCCACACATGTAATGGTACCCCCCTTACCCACGCGCGCACGAGAGGTAGCACTAGGAAAAAACAACAAAGGCCACATTCGTTCACACTCAGTCTTTAGCTGTCATGTAATAATGCACCGAAACCACAGCTCCCTTTCCACATCCAGGCCCCACACAACTTACATAGTTTACCCGAGACTCTTCACATGCCCTGGTTCAATCCATTGACAGTACGTCTGCCCCAGTATACCACATCGTTCCAATCTATTCTATTCCTTGCACGCCTTCACCCTCTTGTATGTTTAGGCCCCGATCGCTCAAAATCTTTTTCACTCCATCCTTCCACCTCAATTTGGTCTCCCTCTTCTCTCGTTCCCTCCACCTCTGACACATATATCCTCTGTCAATAATTCCTCACTCATTCTCTCCATGTGACCAAACCATTTCAATACACCCTCTTTTGCTCTCTCTTTTTATTACCACACATCTCTCTTACCCCTTTCATTACTTACTCGATCAAGCCACAGCCACCCTCCTCCGCACAGCCCATGTCTCGCAACCATATAACATTGTTGGAACCACTATTCCTTCAAACATACCCATTTTTGCTCTCAGGGATAACGATCTCGCCTTCCACACATTCTTCAACGCTCCCAGAACCTTCGCCCCCTCACCCACCCTGTGACTCACTTCCGCTTCATTAGTTCCATCCGTTGCCAAATCCACTCCCAGATATCTAAAACACTTCACTTCATCTCACTTCCTCCAGTTTTTCTCCATTCAAACGTACCTCCCAGTGGTCTTGTCTCTCAACCCTACTGTACCCAATAATCTTGATCTTATTCACATTTACTCTCAGTATTCTTCTTTCACACACTTTACCAAACTCAGTCACCAACTTATGCAGTTTCTCACCCGAATCAGCCACCAGCGATGTATCATCAGCGAACAACAAATGTCTCACTTCCCAATCCCTCTCATCCACAACAGACTGCATACTTGCCCCTCTCTTCAAAACTCTTGCATTCACCTACCTAACAACCCCATCCATAAACAAATTAAACAGACAAGGAGACATCACGCATCCCTGCCGCAGACCAACATTCACTGGGAACCAATCACTTTCCTCTCTTCCTACTCATACACATGCCTTACATCCTCGATAAAAAAACTTTTCACTGTTTCTAGCAGCTTAACTCCCACACTATACACTCTTAATACCTTCCACAGAGCATCTCTATCAACTCTATCATATGCCTTCTCCAGATACATAAATGCTACATACAGACCCATCTGTTTTTTAAGTATTTCTCACATACACTCTTGAAAGCAAACACCTGATCCACATATCCTCTACCACTTCTGAATCCACACAGCTCTTCCCAAATCTGATGCTCTGTACATTCTTTGACCCTCTCAGTCAATACCCTCCCATAGAATTTCCCAGGAATACTCAACTAGCTTATACATCTGTAATTTGAACACTCACCTTTATCCCCTTTGCCTTTGTACAATGGCACTATGCATGCATTCCGCCAATGCTCTGGCACTTCACCATGAACCATACATACACTGAATGTCCTCACCATCCAGTCAACAACACAGTCACCCCCTTTTCAATGCATTCGGCGGCAATACTATCCAAACTCGCCGCCTTGCAGGCTTTCATCTTCCCCAAAGCTTTCACTACCTTTTCTCTCTTTACCAAACCATTCTCCTTGACCTTCTCACTTCGCACACCACCTCGACCAAAACACCCTATATCTTCCACTCTATCATTAAACACATTCGACAAACCTTCAAAATACTCTCTCCATCTCCTTCTCTCTTCACCACTACTTGTTATTACCTCCCCATTAGCCCCCTTCACCGATGTTCCCATTTGCTCTCTTGTCTTAGATATATTATTTATTTCATCATACTTTGTCGCTGTCGCCTGTGTTAGCGAGGTAGCACAAGGAAACAGACGAAAGAATGGCCCAATCCACCCACATACACATGTATATACATGCATGTCCACACACGCACATATATATATACATATATATATATATATATATATATATATATATATATATATATATATATATATATATATATATATATATATATATATATATATATATATATATATATATATATATATATCTATTTTTTTTTTCTTTTTTTTTTATACTTTGTCGCTGTCTCCCGCGTTTGCGAGGTAGCGCAAGGAAACAGACGAAAGAAATGCCCCCCCCCCATACACATGTATATACATACGTCCACACACGCAAATATACATACCTACACAGCTTTCCATGGTTTACCCCAGACGCTTCACATGCCTTGATTCAGTCCACTGACAGCACGTCAACCCCGGTAGACCACATCGCTCCAATTCACTCTATTCCTTGCCCTCCTTTCACCCTCCTGCATGTTCAGGCCCCGATCACACAAAATCTTTTTCACTCCATCTTTCCACCTCCAATTTGGTCTCCCTCTTCTCCTCGTTCCCTCCACCTCCGACACATATATCCTCTTGGTCAATCTTTCCTCACTCATTCTCTCCATGTGCCCAAACCACTTCAAAACACACTCTTCTGCTCTCTCAACCACGCTCTTTTTATTTCCACACATCTCTCTTACCCTTACGTTACTCACTCGATCAAACCACCTCACACCACACATTGTCCTCAAACATCTCATTTCCAGCACATCCATCCTCCTGCGCACAACTCTATCCATAGTCCCACGCCTCGCAACCATACAACATTGTTGGAACCACTATTCCTTCAAACATACCCATTTTTGCTTTCCGAGATAATGTTCTCGACTTCCACACATTCTTCAAGGCCCCCAGAATTTTCGCCCCCTCCCCCACCCTATGATCCACTTCCGCTTCCATGGTTCCATCCGCTGCCAGATCCACTCCCAGATATCTAACACACTTCACTTCCTCCAGTTTTTCTCCATTCAAACTCACCTCCCAATTGACTTGACCCTCAACCCTACTGTACCTAATAACCTTGCTCTTATTCACATTTACTCTTAACTTTCTTCTTCCACGCACTTTACCAAACTCAGTCACCAGCTTCTGCAGTTTCTCACATGAATCAGCCACCAGCGCTGTATCATCAGCGAACAACAACTGACTCACTTCCCAAGCTCTCTCATCCCCAACAGACTTCATACTTGCCCCTCTTTCCAAAACTCTTGCATTTACCTCCCTAACAACCCCATCCATAAACAAATTAAACAACCATGGAGACATCACACACCCCTGCCGCAAACCTATATATATATATATATATATATATATATATATATATATATATATATATATATATATATATATATATATATATATATATTTTTCTTTTTTTTTTTTTTTAAACTATTCGCCATTTCCCGCATTAGCGAGGTAGCGTTAAGAACAGATGACTGGGCCTTTGAGGGACTACCCTCACCTGGCCCAATTCTCTGTTCCTTCTTTTGGAAAATTAAAAAAAAAAAAACGAGAAGGGAGGATTTCCAGCCCCCCGCTCCCTCCCCTTTTAGTCGCCTTCTACGACACGCAGGGAATACGTGGGAAGTATTCTTGCTCCCCTATCCCCAGGGATATATATATATATATATATATATATATATATATATATATATATATATATATATATATATATATATATATATATATATATATATATATATATATATATATATATATGTATATATATATATATATATATATATATATATATATATATATATATATATATATATATGTATATATCTATATATATATATATATATATATATATATATATATATATATATATATATATATATATATATATATATATATATATATATATATTTATATATATATGTATATATAGGGGAGAAAGAATACTTCCCACGTATTCCCTGCGTGTCGTAGAAGGCGACTAAAAGGGAAGGGACCGGGGGGCTGGAAATCCTCCCCTCTCTTTTTTTTTTTTTAAATTTTCCAAAAGAAGGAACAGAGAAGAGGGCCAGGTGAGGATATTCCCTCAAAGGCCCAGTCCTCTGTTCTTAACGCTACCTCGCTATCGCGGGGAATGGCGAATAGTATTAAAAAAAAAAAAAGAAAAAAAAAAAAAAAAAATATATATATATATATATATATATATATATATATATATATATATATATATATATACATATATAAACATGTACATAATTCATACTTGTTGCCTTTATTCATTCACGTCGCCACCCCTGCACACATGAAATGACAACCCCTTCCCCCGCACGCGCGTGTGTGTGTGTGTATAAACGGTGTTTATAGACTCGCCTTGATTAGTGCATTCAGTTGCTTATTTTAACTCATCTACCGTAAAACTAATATGATTTACCTTTTTTGGGCTTCATTTTAGTTATTTCATCTGTGAATTTACTTGACAAGTACATTACTGAGCTGGCCGTACTATATGCCCTTACGAGATTATGAACAGACGAGAGTGATTTTCTTCTTTTATATTTGATCGCCGTTTCTTGCTTTATCAAAGTAGTTCCAGGACCAGACGAAGCAAGGCCTCCTTCACTCACATCCATCCTCTAGCTGTCATATGTAATGCAACGAAACCACAGCTCCCTATCCATCCATATCCAGGCCCCACAGACCTCTTAATGGTTTACCCAGACTGCTCCGTATGTCCTGGTTCCTTCTACTGACGAAGGTGACGGGTTCAGCAAACGAACCCGACATAATCTAATCATTTCCAAGACCCGTATGTTCCTTGTTTCTTAATGTTGTTATGGTTTCCTGTACGGTTATCTCTAATGTCATTTTCTTCTCCTTCCTTTGCTTACTCAGGTGAAATGATTTATGAGAGATGAGAGTGTGGAAAATTGTTTGGAAAACATTTGACTCGTTTTTTCGCTTTTGGGGCAAAATCGCTATTCTTTTTTTTTTCATCAAAAATGCAGGAAGTTTTTACTTCATAATTTTCCCGTCGAGCTTTTCCTTTTTTTTTCCCTTGAATATATTTTCCTTTCCTCAACGTATATTGCGTAGGAGATCTGGGCTTGGCTACACCGTAAGGACTTTCTGAATTCTACCCAAAAATCGGCGGAATATATGTAGGTTCTCCTATATATCTAACTCTGCCTCCACCCAGCTTAGTTCTCTGTGTCTTTCCCTTCCCGAAATTGAAGTTGGATCATTTTGTATGTATGGCGAAGCTCTTGACTTCAATCCTTCTTAGATGTAATCTTTTTTATAACGTTGATTTGAAGTACGATAGTTTCCATGGAAGTATGATGGTTTCCATCGAATTGTGATAGTTTCAAGTGAAGTATGATGCTTTCCATTGAGGTATAGTGGTTTCCACTGACGTGCGATAGTTTCCATGGAAATAAGATAGTTTCCATCGAAGTATGATAGTTTCCACTGATGTACGATAGTGTCCATGGAAGTATTATGGTTTCCATCGAAGTATGATAGTTTCCACTGACGTACGATAGTTTCCATGGAAATACGATAGTTTCCATCGAAGTATGATAGTTTCCAATGACATACGATAGTTTCCATGAAAATATGATGGTTTCCATTTGAGTACGATAGTTTCCAAACACGATAGTTTCCACTGAAGTACGATAATTTCCAGGTATCATTTTCGATGTGGAAAGGATCTGTGGGAGGAGACGTGGATTGTAGTAGGGTCTACAGCTTCACTAATGAGTGGACAACATTACTCCTCAGCTTCGTTAATCTCGTCCAGATCACATTAGGAATATGCTGGTCGTTGTCCGGGACGCTACACACACGTGATGTGATTTTGAAATACCTTTTCCCTGGCTTGTCTGAACCGTCTTCTCTGCTGGACTAGAGTGCATACGGGAGAGGCGGGGATGGTAGCGGTGATCGGGCTGTGTCTGCTGGCTGTTGCTGGCTCAGACTGCCAGTATAAGTTACGGTGAGTGTTACCGTCTTTGAAGAACGCGTCTACCTTTCCGGTTGAAGGCGTTGCATAAGATTTTGCGATAGAGGGTTCAAGGTGTAGTAATTGTCCTCTCTGGATGGATCTATTGAGCTGTCTCTCTGCTGTATTGGTGTTGCATTTACAGCTCCTAGTGGGTAGACTCATGTAGTTTGTGTGAGAGGTTTGCATTTGTGTTGATGTTCGGTGTTCTGTGTAGTATTTATGAGACGGCAATTGTATGTTCTGTCTCTGATCATGGTGATTTCTATGGCTTTATTTTCAGATACACAGAAAGGTTAATTTGCAAGAGACAGTATCATAAATTCTTCAAGTATCACACCTACGAACTTTTAGCCAAGAGTTGCTAAGGAATCCTGCTTTCGAATCCATGATAATCACAGAGGATGACGTATGGATTGGTTGGTGTGTATATGGCACTGAGTCAATGAAGAATGTAAAGTTGCAGTTGTTTAGACGAGACGATCTCATCTCTCCCTCCCACTGTAATTTCTTCAGAGTATTGTATCCCTGTGTGGAAATAATGTCTCCTCTGTTGATGGTCTTATTTTACGAACTGTGTCCTTCGTTGTTGATTCCCAGGACCATCGTGAAGACCAGGCCCTTTGTTCGACCTTCAACAGTCGTAACCCATAGACCACCGCTGGGATTCACCTTTCTATCAGTTATACTTTGCCTCGGGAGCGAGGGACCAGTGATGTTTTGATGAGGAAAACACACAGGTAACTTAGACAAGATTCCCATCAACTAAGCAGACTATTGGGGTTTAATATTTAGTAATATAGAATGGTGATTATTTATTTACCTATGAATAGATTTGCCCCGAGCTATGGCAGAGAAACATTCAATTTGATTGAAGTTTTCAGTCATCAGGTTACTACTCGAGTGAGTCAACAATATTCATCTATGATTCGAGGTACAATGATTCGAGATTTTCTAACCTCATTGTAAGATTTCTATAATGTGATCACTAAAGTCAATAATGTACAAGAAGTAAATTCAAAGATTTCTTTATATCTCAAAAACTCTCTTTATTGCCAGCCTCGTCTAACCCATCCTCCAAGTTAAGACCCAGATCAACATGGTCATAAAGTTAATACACCACAACAAGAATTGGTCCATGTAATGCGTCGTTCAGTTCGTCTTGTTTCCTATGAAATAGTTCGGTCTTTTAGCCCGAGATCTCGCCGACCATCCGATGGAGTACTGAAGGAATCTCACGGAGTCCAGGTGAAGGAGGGTAGATTTTGCTCTTAGCTTAAAATGGAAGTTAAATTCGTTTTGCTTTGGTTATAAAGTGGTATTTTGTGATGCTCTTGATGATAAATATAGATTACCAGATTTCTGGATTTGATTTTATTTGATTTTGTGCCACTGTGATATTCGGCAGTTTATACATTTCTCTCGGAGAGCTGCAGGTCGTGTTTCGCCGACTGTGGTTTATTTAAAAGGACACAGAGCGAATATTTTGAAGCTCTTGATTCGACAAGTGTCTTGTTGTAAGCGTCCTTCTTTCCTGTAACTTTATGTACTCGCTGCTGTATGTATTTTTCCATAAATGTTTGGATGCTGAGCATAGAGAAGGGAATGAAATAATGGAATCCCAAATTGGTATTTTGGGTTATTTTCATATTTGCAAAGCCAGTTGTATTGGTGAACGCCGTCCTGTTTCACGGGTCCATATGATCCCTAAGTTTTGTTAACCTTTGGTTAAGTTTGTGATATGCAAACTTAGGTTGTCAGCGTTTGTTAAGATGGTTCTACATGTTCCATGTCTACTTGGTTTAAGCTTCCTGTGAGCTGTTAAAGATGAGAGGTCGTAATCTTCCATAGGTTTCTCTTTGGCACGAATTTCCTTTGGGCTCATGTGTTTCGTATTTTCTCTCGACATTTTACCTTTGCCTCCCGCAAAGCTCTTTATATTCACAAAAGCTCCTTCCTTGTCCGTAGATTTTCTTTTTAACGTTTGAGTCTGCAGTCACGGACGAAAGTCCACATCAAGGCCGGGCCTTAATGGAAATATAGAGAGGATTATCGAGGGAGAAAAGAGTGGCAAGGGAAAGTATTTACGAAATATGGAGGAAGTGAAAAACCCAGGACTTCTGACTTCTGATAGCACGCGCTATCACTGCTTCCACGGTGGCTTGGAGGCTGGGAGAGTCTGCTGGGGTCAGGAACGTATGATGGGGCGAGTGTGGCCCTGCGTTGAAAACCGCCGCGATAGGAAGAAGGTAAAAAAAAGAAGTAATACTGCTGAAGATACTGGCCTTGTGGAGCTGGTCACCATGTCCTCCGCAGCCCAGGAGAGAGAGAGAGAGAGAGAGGAAGCCTTCTGCTGCTCAGCTGCCGTTTCTATGCATGGAAGCGACTGACGCAGGCCGGGTCATCAACGTCAGAGGCAATTTGTCGTGTGCAGAGGAAAGAAAAAAAGAAAAAGTCTACGTAGCAATTCCTGCTTCAGGTCATAGGCGTCAAGTGAAGGTGTCGGTAAGGTCGGCTCCCGCTGCCTGGTTGGTTAGCTGGTTCAGGCTAATGCCCTAAAATCACCACTCATTATGCACTGTTGGAAGTGAGATGGTCGTCTGATCCAGACTAGAATGAAGGTAAAGCCTGCAAATGACACAGTGTATAATGATGTTATTCATCACTTTCCAAAAACTGATTTCCATGTGATAAGATTCTTGTAGTCTTTCCACTTGTGAGAATAAGACATTAGACTCCAACTCAGTTTGGGAAGTATATTCATGTTGCTTTAAGCTTGTTCCCAAGTCTTCGCTTGTCTTTCATGCAATAACTGACTTCTCTTATCACTGAGCGGGAAATGAACTACACATCCACATGCTTGAAAGAATTTCTACATTCAGGATTCTGTTTGCATTTAGATTTCTGACAGACACGTTGATAAGTAGGTTCTTAAAACTTGTAAACTCCTAATACCACAGGCCTATACTCATGCTAGAAGAATGGTATTCCTTATAATTTATTTAATCTTTGTACGTTATGGATAATGCATTTACCAGTGACACATATATCTGGTCGAGTGCTGCCCAGGAATTATGTAGGTAAATATGTATTTACACACACATGTCGTCTTCCTCATAGCTTAGTCCGGGAGAAAGAGGTTGTTCATTTGAGGGTATTATGTTCAAAGAGGCATATGACCGGTGTAGACCCCGTTGCTCACCAACGTAAGACGAAGGGTATTCGAGTATGTAGTATTCGAATAGTTATTTCCTATTAGCCAGGCCCATAGCCTAGCGGTAGCATTTCCGCCTGTGGCACAGGGGTCCCGGGTTCGATCCTGGCTGTTGGAGGTTTGTATGTTCTGTGAAGGTGCATGTTCCTATGCACTCTATTCGTATATATGAGAGAGCTTGGGAAGTGAGTCAGTTGCTGTTCGCTGATGATACAGCGCTGGTGGCTGATTCATGTGAGAAACTGCAGAAGCTGGTGACTGAGTTTGGTAAAGTGTGTGGAAGAAGAAAGTTAAGAGTAAATGTGAATAAGGGCAAGGTTATTAGGTACAGTAGGGTTGAGGGTCAAGTCAATTGGGAGGTGAGTTTGAATGGAGAAAAACTGGAGGAAGTGAAGTGTTTTAGATATCTGGAAGCGGAAGTGGATCATAGGGTGGGGGAGGGGGCGAAAATTCTGGGGGCCTTGAAGAATGTGTGGAAGTCGAGAACATTATCTCGGAAAGCAAAAATGGGTATGTTTGAAGGAATAGTGGTTCCAACAATGTTGTATGGTTGCGAGGCGTGGGCTATGGATAGAGTTGTGCGCAGGAGGATGGATGTGCTGGAAATGAGATGTTTGAGGACAATGTGTGGTGTGAGGTGGTTTGATCGAGTGAGTAACGTAAGGGTAAGAGAGATGTGTGGAAATAAAAAGAGCGTGGTTGAGAGAGCAGAAGAGGGTGTTTTGAAGTGGTTTGGGCACATGGAGAGGATGAGTGAGGAAAGATTGACCAAGAGGATATATGTGTCGGAGGTGGAGGGAACAAGGAGAAGAGGGAGACCAAATTGGAGGTGGAAAGATGGAGTGAAAAAGATTTTGTGTGATCGGGGCCTGAACATGCAGGAGGGTGAAAGGAGGGCAAGGAATAGAGTGAATTGGAGCGATGTGGTATACCGGGGTTGACGTGCTGTCAGTGGATTGAATCAAGGCATGTGAAGCGTCTGGGGTAAACCATGGAAAGCTGTGTAGGTATGTATATTTGCGTGTGTGGACGTATGTATATACATGTGTATGGGGGGGGTTGGGCCATTTCTTTCGTCTGTTTCCTTGCGCTACCTCGCAAACGCGGGAGACAGCGACAAAGTATAATAAAAATATATATATATATATATATATATATATATATATATATATATATATATATATATATATATATATATATTTCTTTTTCTTTTTCATACTATTTGCCATTTCCCGCGATAGCGAGGTGCGTTAAGAACAGAGAACTGGGCCTTAGAGGGAATATCCTCACCTGACCCCCTTCTTTGTTCCTTCTTTTGGAAAATTAAAAAAAAATAAGAAAGGGGAGGATTTCCAGCCACCCGCTCCCTCCCCTTTTAGTCGCCTTCTACGACACGCAGGGAATACGTGGGAAGTATTCTTTCTCCCCTATCCCCAGGGATAATATATATATATATATATATATATTCCTATGAGTCCACGGGAAAAATGAAACATAATAAGTTCCTAACTGCACTTTCGTGTAATAATCACATCATCACGGAAGACGCAAGAGAGAAATATAACGGTCAGTTGATATACAACGAAGAGACGTAGGTAGGACGCCATTTGGTAAACATGTGATTGTCCAAATGGCGTCCTAGCTTCGTCTCTCCGTTGTATATCAACTGACAGTTATATTTCTCTCTTGTGTCTCCCCTGATGATGTGATTATTACACGAAAGTGCACTTGGGAACTTATCGTGTTTCATTTTCCCCGTGGACTCAGGAATATACTTGGTTCTCGCCGTCCAACACAAGTCTTTATATACCAAGCCCTCTCTGCTTTGTCTGGCCACAACCGTTGTAAGGGAGAGTGATTAAGGGGGGTCAGGTGGCGGGGGTTGACCTGGGTAACAGGGTGTGTCTTGAACAGCTTTTTTTGTTTTCATGTTGGTCAATTCTCTCATAAAGATTAGGTTAATGCCAGGATGGGCTTTGAAATTGCCCGGGGACAAATGAAAGTTCTTAGTATTAGCAATTAAGACAGATTCAGTGACGTTATGTGTGGCCTAATCAGTAGAGGGGTATATAATAACGAGATTTTCAAGATCCATGAGGTGATCATTTTCATGACAATGCTTAGCAATCGCATTTTTGTGGTCATCCCTGCGTGCTGAATGACGGTGCCAAACACACCTCTCCGTTACAGTTTTTCCAGTCTGGCCTATATTGATATATTCACATGCTTTGCATTTGACGGCATAAACAGCCCCAGTTGTTCCTGATTTGGCCTAGTATTTATTAAGGTCTTGATGATGGTATTATTGTACTGGAAAGCAACATTACTAAAACTGCTTTTCAGAACATGTCTTAGATTAGCTAAGTTGAGAGAATTGGACAACGCTAAACATTTATACTTATCTTTATTTGTGACTTTTTTGTAACATAAAATCTATATCAATTGTTCTTGAGCTAAAGTTGCATTATAAAGGTCGACCATGTGTCAGGTTTCACCTGAGTGAGGTCATCAGGGAGACATCAGGTCAGGGTTAGGTTGAGGGAGGGTCACAGAGACCCTTATGCCAACCTCAGCTCTCAGCAATTCAAGGTCACTTGACCTTACTCCATGTTTTCTGTATACATATCCTCAAATGTATCTATATTCCTTCTCTGTAGCTAGTCCTCTAAAGATGTGGTAATACATGAAGGTGCTCAGGATTCACATGTTCTCTTTTCCTAGTGGCGTTTTTGCATAAATGTGTTTGTGTGTGTGTGTGTGTGTGTGTGTGTGTGTGTGTGTGTGTGTGTGTGTGTGTGTGTGTGTTTGTAAGGAGCTGCACATATATATATTTCTTTTTTTTTTGTTTTTTTTTTGCCGCTGTCTCCCGCGTTTGCGAGGTAGCGCAAGGAAACAGAAGAAAGAAATGGCCCAACCCACCCCCATACACATGTATATACATACGTCCACACACTCAAATATACATATCTACACAGCTTTCCATGGTTTACCCCAGACGCTTCACATGCCCTGATTCAATCCACTGACAGCACGTCAACCCCGGTATACCACATCGATCCAATTCACTCTATTCCTTGCCCTCCTTTCACCCTCCTGCATGTTCAGACCCCGATCACACAAAATCTTTTTCACTCCATGTTTCCACCTCCAATTTGGTCTCCCACTTCTCGTCGTTCCCTCCACCTCCGACACATATATCCTCTTGGTCAATCTTTCCTCACTCATTCTCTCCATGTGCCCAAACCATTTCAAAACACCCTCTTCTGCTCTCTCAACCACACTCTTTTTATTTCCACACATCTCTCTTACCCGTACGTTACTTACTCGATAAACCACCTCACACCACACATTGTCCTCAAACATCTCATTTCCAGCACATCCATCCTCCTGCGCACAACTCTATCCATAGCCCACGCCTTGCAACCATACAACATTGTTGGAACCACTATTCCTTCAAACATAGCCATTTTTGCTTTCCGAGATAATGTTCTCGACTTCCACACATTCTTCAAGGCTCCCAGGATTTTCGCCCCCTCCCTCACCCTATGATCCACTTCCGCTTCCATGGTTCCATCCGCTGCCAGATCCACTCCCAGATATCTAAAACACTTTACTTCCTCCAGTTTTTCTCCATTCAAACTTACCTCCCAAATGACTTGACCCTCAACCCTACTGTACCTAATTACCTTGCTCTTATTCACATTTACTCTTAACTTTCTTCTTTCACACATTTTACCAAACTCAGTCACCAGCTTCTGCAGTTTCTCACATGAATCAGCCACCAGCGTTGTATCATCAGCGAACAACAACTGACTCACTTCCCAAGCTCTCTCATCCCCAACAGACTTCATACTTGCCCCTCTTTCCAAAACTCTTGCATTCACCTCCCTAACAACCCCATCCATAAACAAATTAAACAACCATGGGGACATCACACACCCCTGCCGCAACCCTACATTCAATGAGAACCAATATATATATACATATATATATATATATATATATATATATATATATATATATATATATATATATATATATATATATATATATATATATATATATATATATATTTTTTTTTTTCTTTTTTTTTTTGCTTTGTCGCTGTCTCCCGCGTTTGCGAGATAGCGCAAGGAAACAGACGAAAGAAATGGCCCAACCCACCCCCATACACATGTATATACATACGTCCACATACGCAAATATACATACCTACACAGCTTTCCATGGTTTACCCCAGACGCTTCACATGCCCTGATTCAATCCACTGACAGCACGTCAACCCCGGTATACCACATCGATCCAATTCACTCTATTCCTTGCCCTCCTTTCACCCTCCTGCATGTTCAGGCCCCGATCACACAAAATCTTTTTCACTCCATCTTTCCACCTCCAATTTGGTCTCCCACTTCTCCTCGTTCCCTCCACCTCCGACACATATATCCTCTTGGTCAATCTTTCCTCACTCATTCTCTCCATGTACCCAAACCATTTCAAAACACCATCTTCTGCTCTCTCAACCACGCTCTTTTTATTTCCACACATCTCTCTAACCCTTACGTTACTTACTCGATCAAACCACCTCACACCTCACATTGTCCTCAAACATCTCATTTTCAGCACATCCATCCTCCTGCGCACAACTCTATCCATAGCCCACGCCTCGCAACCATACAACATTGTTGGAACCACTATTCCTTCAAACATACCCATTTTTGCTTTCCGAGATAATGTTCTCGACTTCCACACATTCTTCAAGGCTCCCAGAATTTTCGCCCCTTCCCCCACCCTATGATCCACTTCCGCTTCCATGGTTCCATCCGCTGCCAGATCCACTCCCAGATATCTAAAACACTTTACTTCCTCCAGTTTTTCTCCATTCAAACTTACCTCCCAATTGACTTGACCCTCAACCCTACTGTACCTAATAACCTTGCTCTTATTCACATTTACTCTTAACTCTCTTCTTTCACACACTTTACCAGACTCAGTCACCAGCTTCTGCAGTTTCTCACATGAATCAGCCACCAGCGCTGTATCATCAGCGAACAACAACTGACTCACTTCCCAAGCTCTCTCATCCACAACAGACTTCATACTTGCCCCTCTTTCCAAAACTCTTGCATTCACCTCCCTAACAACCCCATCCATAAACAAATTAAACAACCATGGAGACATCACACACCCCTGCCGCAAACCTACATTCACTGAGAACCAATCACTTTCCTCTCTTCCTACACGTACACATGCCTTACATCCTCGATAAAAACTTTTCACTGCTTCTAACAACTTGCCTCCCACACCATATATTCTTAATACTTTCCACAGAGCATCTCTATCAACTCTATCATATGCCTTCTCCAGATCCATAAATGCTACATACAAATCCATTTGCTTTTCTAAGTATTTCTCACATACATTCTTCAAAGCAAACACCTGATCCACACATCCTCTACCACTTCTGAAACCACACTGCTCTTCCCCAATCTGATGCTCTGTACAAGCCTTCACCCTCTCAATCAATACCCTCCCATATGATTTACCAGGAATACTCAACAAACTTATATATATATATATATATATATATATATATATATATATATATATATATATATATATATATATATATATATATATATATATATATATATATATATATATATATATATATATATCTTTTTCTTTCATACTATTCGCCATTTCCCGCATTAGCGAGGTAGCGTTAAGAACAGAGGACTGGGCCTTAGAGGGAATATCCTCACCTGGCCCCCTTCTCTGTTCCTTCTTTTGGAAAATTAAAAAAAAAAACGAGAGGGGAGGATTTCCAGCCACCCGCTCCCTCCCCTTTTAGTCGCCTTCTACGACACGCAGGGAATACGTGGGAAGTATTCTTTCTCCCCTATCCCCAGGGATATATATATATATATACATATATATATATATATATATATATATATATATATATATATATATATATATATATATATATATATATATATATATATATATATATATATATATATATATATATATATATATATATATATATATATATATATATATATATATATATATATATATATATATATATATATATATATATATATATATATATATATATATATATATATTTTGCACAGGTGCCGAATGAGCCTCATCAATACACAAGCACCACACCTCTTACAATGTAGGTGTGGTCACTTTACCTGGCGAATGTCTCAGTGGACGTTCTGTATTTCTACCTTAGCTATTACATAGTCTAGGCTGGCCCAGCAGAGACAGAAAGTCGTGATAGATTGCCGAGGTCAGTGCGATTTCTGGGCTTTTCTAGCGTTTTGGAAAGAAACCCACATACTGTCTAACCTACACGTTGCTGGAACTCTTCTCCTCACGCTATGGAATCATGAGGTTTTCCATTAACCCACAAGAACCTTAAAGCTCTGATCGCCAAGAGAATAAGACGATAGCAATAATTTCACCACAGAATTCGAGCCACAAGAAACCATTCTCATGCCTTTGTAGGAGAGCCGGAGGCTTTTCCATTTGGAAGGCAAGGTACTTCCTAACCATTAGAGAAACGGGGGCTTTCAGGCTTAACCTGTAGAGGATGTGGCCTCTCTACAGCTCTACGAGAAGACGGGCTCTCTTACTAGCCTTGTATAGAACCGTGGAGAGCATGGCCGGTCGGCCGGACAGTGAAGACTCTCTCAAACCCACCTCACGGGGAGCAGCTTCCTCACGACTCATAAATAATGTAGAGGCTATCTCATCACGTCAAGGCGTAGGAGGGCAGTCGCTGCTCTTCCATCTACCCATCCTCAAGGGGGGAATCTTAGTCTGGAGATCACAGTGGAGACAGAGGCTCCATCTATCTGTCCAGAAAGCGAGGTCGTTCCAGCGCTCTAGGGAGACATTTGAAGATTTTCTCCTCCTCACTCCGGCACTAATGTTTACGGAAGTGTAAAACGACAGCAGAGTGACGCCTTACATTACGATAACGTGTGGTACCTGTTGAATTATGGTAACATATGGCACCAGTTGAATTATG
>NC_092294.1:5246165-5251165 GCF_036320965.1 Panulirus ornatus | reverse complement strand
ACATGCCTTCACCCTCTCAATCAATACCCTCCCATATAATTTACCAGGAATACTCAACAAACTTATACCTCTGTAATTTGAGCACTCACTCTTACCCCCTTTGCCTTTGTACAATGGCACTATGCACGCATTCCGCCAATCCTCAGGCACCTCACCATGAGTCATACATACATTAAATAACCTTACCAACAAGTCAACAATACAGTCACCCCCTTTTTTAATAAATTCCACTGCAATACCATCCAAACCTGCTGCCTTGCCGGCTTTCATCTTCCACAAAGCTTTCACTACCTCTTCTCTGTTTACCAAATCATTTTCCCTAACCCTCTCACTTTGCACACCACCTCGACCAAAACACCCTATATCTGCCACTCTATCATCAAACACATTCAACAAACCTTCAAAATACTCACTCCATCTCCTTCTCACATCACCACTACTTGTTATCACCTCAACATTTGCGCCCTTCACTGAAGTTCCCATTTGCTCCCTTGTCTTACGCACTTTATTTACCTCCTTCCAGAACATCTTTTTATTCTCCCTAAGATTTAATGATACTCTCTCACCCCAACTCTCATTTGACCTCTTTTTCACCTCTTGCACCTTTCTCTTGACCTCCTGTCTCTTTCTTTTATACATTCTCCCACTCAATTGCATTTTTTCCCTGCAAAAATCGTCCAAATGCCTCTCTCTTCTCTTTCACTAATAATCTTACTTCTTCATCCCACCACTCACTACCCTTTCTAATCAACCCACCTCCCACTCTTCTCATGCCACAATATATATATTGCGAAGTCTGGCCCCGATAGGGGCTTTCGCCTACGATCAGATCCTACGATAGAAAAGATAGATACAACAAATATAACACAGATCAATAAAAACTCTTTTAGCATATTTACTCTCAAGCGAGTTGTGGATCTTTAACCCTATCCAACTTTAACTGATCCCTTAACATTAAACTTGTAAACCCATCCTTCCTCCTCTGGGCTTAATGCCACAGAAGGTACTCCCTGTACCAGATCAGATCTTGAGAACATAAGTCATTATTGAGGTTAATGTTACATTATACAATACAGAACAGGAGCTTCTTTTTGCAGTTTTAAATCCTGCGATGATAGATTAAACCACTGAGAAAAAGAAAAAGCTGCGATAACAGATTAAACCACTGAGAAAAACCAGCAACACTGTGGTTCAAGGAAGAGTCTCCTGCTAGCAGTGAGTGCGGCAAATGCCCTTCCCTTCCCTAAAGAGAATTGTCTTCGAAATGTTAGTGACTGATCCTTCGAATATAGGAAAGCTATATCTGGGGGAGAGATACTGTTGACCTCAAGGATAGACAGTTTTATATATATTTTTTGTTAGCTAAGACAGCACGGACGACTGAATGCCCTAATCAAGACCATCTCATTAACGCTTAATATACATATCGTAGCCAACGCCAGATGCCTAATTTATTGACTAATCCTCAGGGGAGGATGAACAGCTGGGTTGATTGTGGACCGACTTGTGCAGCTAAGGTTCGAACCTCTGCGCTCGACTCCGGACGATCCGTGAATGCATCATGGTCAGCAACGCTAACTGCTACACCACAGAGATCCAGGGTATATGGAGAAGAAAATGACATAGAAATGAACATAGAAAATTGATAAGAAATGCTGATATTTTCTTCTTTTCTCTGTTCTGTGAGCGAAATGAAGAGCGACTCAGAGCGGATGCATAAGTCCGTTGAGTTCTCGCTTGCCAGTATGCCTGTGTGCCAGCGGACTCTCCCTTACATTACATATCAAAACCATTTCTCTCTGGCGGTCTTGTTGGAGTTAGTTCCTTGGTGTTTGTGGCTAGCGCAGGAGGCCATAGTACACAATGTTGACGGATGAGGAGGAGAGATGTACTTATGCCTCACAACCGATACATCACGACCCTCTCCACAGCCATCCCGCACCACTCAACACCACACACACACACACACACACACACACACACACACACACTATATGTGTCTCTTTCAGGAGTAAAGTTGCTCCTAACAAATTTTCGACCCTCGAAATGTTCCGCTCCAGAGAGAGTAAAGCGCCGGCCTTTGTTAATCAGGCAATAAAGAGGGTAGGAACGTGAAAACGGCGAGGAAAAGGGATATATGAATATGCATAAATAGAGGGGAAGCAAATTGGGTTTGCCAAATATATGGAAAAAAGAGTAGTGGAAGTGGAATTGACTAGTTGGACTAAATGAACATGGGGAGGAGAGAAATATTATATACAGGTGTAAATTGCTGTTTAGTCTAAACCAGTTTCCTATTCCCATTTGTAACGAAAATAACTTTTAACCAACACTCATTTTTCATTCAACCTCTTTTCTTCTCAATTCGTGAACACCCACTTCCTCCACACACACACAAAATCACACACACACACACACACACACGCGCGCACATGCACTCACCATCTGCATTTTTCCCTACATCGTCTGGTTACATACAGCAAGTGGCGTGCTCCAGGGATCTGTCTTGGGACCGCTTGACTCTCTCACGTATATCAATAACATTGATAACCGACTGCGATATCATCTGCCACAATTTGCAGACGATAGTAAACTTGGGAAATAAGCGCACAGAATATAAATAGAAATTATCATTTACAACTCGAGCTAATATGTATAGATTTAGCCTACAATTGACGAATGAGATTTGATATCGAGAAATGGAAAGTTTTACATATTGGTAGTATAAACGGAAAGGCAACCACGGAGTGAACACAAATGACTATCAGACGATGCATAAGGGTAAAGTCTCGTGTGTACCAATTTCTGTTGACGTAAACCCAAAAGTAATCGATGCCTAGACGCAGTATGAAAGGGAGCAAAATTCTAAGCTTTACGGGTAAGAGATTCGAATCTACAACGAAAAAATAACTCTGAATCTATACAGTTCACCGGCGCGTTCCCACCTTGGTCATTGTATTCAGGTTTGGTCACTGCTGTTGAGAAAAGACTTAAACAGCATGGAAAGCGCACAGCAGCAAACTGCCACGATGGTTTAAGAACTGAGAAGCAGATCCTTTGATTGCCGGTTTAGACGACTCAAACTTATTTAGTTGTGAAAAGAGAATAATAAGACCTGCTTTGGTAGAGTTATCGAGAATTATCAAACGGTTTGCTTCTTAAGATTAAATCTAGCTCGTCATCACTGATAAACAAAATCCTGGGCAAACGTTTTATTCAAATAAGGCCAAGATCTTGTTTGATCGTAGTTTGCTGTGACTCCGCTTGTTTGATCATGGTGTGTCATGACCTTAGTCATTTGTCTGTTGTCTTGTTCAATATGACTAACATAGAATAGTTGTAACATCAGTTATACGTTTAAGAAAAGTATGGTCAAATACCTCGCTTCATGTTTACGGATGACATCAAATGTCTCCATAGATACATATAAAGTTAACAGGTATTTCCACATAAGTCGTCTATGTGCACTTTTAGTGGTACCTTCTTCCGAACGGAGGCTCAAAAATTCTCTCTTATTGTACTACTTACATCAGTGATCATCTCTGACGTAACAATCTACACGTATACTCTCAGGGGTCGCAGATAATCACCAGAGTCTAACTATTCAACGAGTACGATACAGATGCCATAATCATACAGCAAGTGTTATAGTTCCCACCACCGAGCATGAAGGCTTCCAGGCAGAGAAGTGACTCTGGTACTGAAGTGACGCTGGAATCCAGCTGCTCGCCTAATCTGCCTCCTTCATCTCAGGCGGGACAGAAAGATTGTAATTGTCTTCATTATCACTAATATTATTTCCTGGTTTCTCGTGTCCATTTGCCAGACGATGCTTCATGTTCTTATGTGTTTCAAGTACGGTCTATCATACAGGTAGGGTTGAAGAGGGTCATGTGAAGGACGCAAACACTGAGGTCACGAAATCTATCAACAGACCTGAGGTAGAGGTGTACAGAACTTCTTTTATGCATATATCTGTGTGTGTATATATATATATATATATATATATATATATATATATATATATATATATATATATATATATATATATATATATATATATATATATATATATATATATATATATATATATATATATATATTTTTTTTTTTTTTTTTTTTTTTTTTTTATACTTTGTCGCTGTCTCCCGCGTTTGCGAGGTAGCGCAAGGAAACAGACGAAAGAAATGGCCCAACCCCCCCCCCCCCATACACATGTACATACACACGTCCACACACGCAAATATACATACCTACACAGCTTTCCATGGTTTACCCCAGACGCTTCACATGCCTTGATTCAATCCACTGACAGCACGTCAACCCCTGTATACCACATCGCTCCAATTCACTCTATTCCTTGCCCTCCTTTCACCCTCCTGCATGTTCAGGCCCCGATCACACAAAATCTTTTTCACTCCATCTTTCCACCTCCAATTTGGTCTCCCTCTTCTCCTCGTTCCCTCCACCTCCGACACATATATCCTCTTGGTCAATCTTTCCTCACTCATTCTCTCCATGTGCCCAAACCATTTCAAAACACCCTCTTCTGCTCTCTCAACCACGCTCTTTTTATTTCCACACATCTCTCTTACCCTTACGTTACTTACTCGATCAAACCACCTCACACCACACATTTTCCTCAAACATCTCATTTCCAGCACATCCATCCTCCTGCGCACATCTCTATCCATAGCCCACGCCTCGCAACCATACAACATTGTTGGTACCACTATTCCTTCAAACATACCCATTTTTGCTTTCCGAGATAATGTTCTCGACTTCCACACATTTTTCAAGGCTCCCAAAATTTTCGCCCCCTCCCCCACCCTATGATCCACTTCCGCTTCCATGGTTCCATCCGCTATATATATATATATATATATATATATATATATATATATATATATATATATATATATTTATATATGTATATATATACGTTGAAATGTATAGGTATGTATATGTGATGTGTGGACGTGTATGTATACACATGTGTA
>NC_092294.1:5238519-5246065 GCF_036320965.1 Panulirus ornatus | reverse complement strand
AAAGTTAAAGGGGAAATATTGTTTGGGAATATCTTGGGAGTAAAGTCAAGGGTTAATGAGAGGACAAAAGCAGGGGAAGGAGTAGCACTACTCCTGATACAGGAGTGGTTTGAGTATGTGATAGAGTGTAAGAAAGTAAACTCCAGATGGATATGGGTAAAACTGAAAGTGGATGGAGAGAGATATGTGATTATTGGTGCATTTGCACCTGGACATGAGAAGAAAGTTCATGAGAGCCAAGGGTTTTGGGAGCAGCTGAATGAGTGTGTTAGTAGTTTTCATGCACGAGAAAGGGTTATAGTGATGGGTGAATTGAATGCAAAGGTGAGTTATGTGGCAGTTGAGGGAATAATTGGTGCACATGTGGTGCTCAGTGTTGTAAATGGAAATGGTGAAGAGCTTGTAGATTTATGTGCTAAGAAAGGACTGGGAATGTGAATATCTGGTTCAAAAAGAGAGATATACAAAAGGATACGTATGTAAGTAGGAGAGATGGCCAGATTGCGTTATTGGATTACGTGTTAATCGATAGGCGCGCGAAAGAGAGACTTTTGGATGTTAATATGCTGAGAGGTGCAAGTGGATTGATGTCTGATCATTATCTTGTGGAGGCGAAGGTGAAGATTTGTAGAGGTGTTCAGAAAAGAAGAGAGAATGTTGGGGTGAAGAGAGTGTTTAGAGTAAGTGAGCTTGGGAAGGAGACTTGTGTGAGGAAATACCAGGAGAGACTGAGTACAGAATGGAAAAAGGTGAGAAGAAAGGAGGTAAGGGGAGAGGGGGAGGAATGGGATGTATTTAGGGAAGCAGTTGTGGCTTGTACAAAAGATGCTTGTGGCATAAGAAGTGTGGGAGGTGAGCAGATTAGAAAGAGTAGTGAGTGGTGGGATTAAGGAGTAAGATTATTAGTGAGAGAGAAGAGAGAGGCATTTGGACGATTTTTGCAGAGATATAATGCAAATGAGTGGGAGATGTATAAAAGAAAGAGGGAGGAGGTCAAGAGAAAGGTTCAAGAGGCAAAAAAGAGGGCAAATGAGAGTTGGAGTGAGAGAGTATCAATAAATTTCAGGGATAATAGAAATATGATGTGGAAGGAGGTAAATAAAGTGCGTAAGACAAGGGAACAAATGGGAACGTCAGTGAAGGTTGCTAATGGGGAGGTAATAACAAGTAGTTGTGATGTGAGAAGGAGATGGTGTGAGTATTTGAATGTTTGTTGAATGTGTTTATGATAAAGTGGCAGATATAGGGTGTTTAGGTCGAGGTGATGTGCAAAGTGAGAAGGTCAGGGGGAATGATTTGGTAAACAGAGAAAAGGTAGTAAAAGCTTTGCGGAATATGAAAGCCGGCAAGGCAGCGGGTTTGGATGGCACTGCAGTGGAATTTATTAAAAATGGGGGTGACTTTATTCTTGACTGGTTGGTAAGGTTATTTAATGTATGTATGACTCATGGTGAGGTGCCTGAGGATTGGCGTAATGCTTGCACAGTGCCATTACACAAAGGCAAAGGGGATAAAAGTGATTGCTCAAATTACAGAGGTATAAGTTTTTTGAGTATTCCTGGGAAATTATATGGGAGGGTATTGATTGAGTGGGTGAAGGCATGTACAGAGCATCAGATTGGGGAAGAGTAGTGTGGTTTCAGAAGTGGTAGAGGATGTGTGGATCAGGTGTTTGGTTTGAAGAATTTATGTGAAAAATACTTAGAAAAGGAAATGGATTTGTATGTAACATTTATGGATCTGGAGAAGGCATATGATAGAGATGATAGAGATGCTGTATGGAAGGTATTAAGAATATATGGTGCGGGAAGTAAGTTGTTATAAGCAGTGAAAAGTTTTTATCGAGGATGTAAGACATGTGTACGTGTAGGAAGAGAGGAAAGTGATTGGCTCTCAGCGAATGTTGGTTTGCGGCAGGGTTGCGTGATGTCTCCATGGTTATTTAATTTGTTTATGGATGGGGTTGTTAGGGAGTTGAATGCAAGATTCTTGGAAAGTTGGGCAAGTATGCAGACTGTTGTGGATGAGAGAGCTTAGGAAGTGAATCAGTTGTTCGTTGATGATACAGCGCCGGTGGCTGATTCGTGTGAGAAACTGCCGAAGTTGGTGACTGAGTTTGGTAAAGTATGTGAAAGAAGAAAGGTGAGAGTAAATGTGAATAAGGGGAAGGTTATTAGGTACAGTAGAGTTGAGGGTCAAGTCAATTGGGAGGTAAGTTTGAAAGGAGAAAAACTGGAGGAAGTGAAGTGTTTTAGGTATCCGGGAGTATATTTGGCAGCGGATGGAACCATGGAAGCGGAAGTGAATCATATTGTGGGGGAGGGGGCGAAAGTTCTGGGAGCGTTGACGAATGTGTTTAAGTCGAGAACGTTATCTTGGAAAGCAAAAATGGGTATGTTTGAAAGAATAGTTGTTACAGCAATGTTATATGGTTGCGAGGCGTGGGCTATAGATAAAGTTGTGCGGAGGAGAGTGGAAGTGCTGGAAATAAGATGTTTGGGGACAATATGTGGTGTGAGGTGGTTTGACCGAGTAGATAATGAACGGGTAAGAAAGATGTGTAGTAATACAAAGCGTGTGGTTGAGAGAGCAGAAGAAGGTGTTTTGAAATGGTTTGGTCAAATGAAGAGAATGAATGAGGAAAGATTGACAAAGAGGATTTATATGTCAGAGGTGAAGGGAACGAGGGGAAGTGGGAGATCAAATTAGAGGTGGAAAGATGGAGTGAAAAAGATTTTGAGTGATCGGGGCCTGAACATGGAGGAGGTTGAAAGGCGCGCACGAATAAAATGAATTGGAACGATGTGGTATACCGGGGTCGACGTGCTATCAAGGGATTGAGCCAGGGCATATGAAGGGTCCAGGGTAAACCATGGAAAGTTTTGTGTGGCCTAGATCTGGAAAGGGAGCTGTGGTTTTAGTGCATTATACATGACAGCGAGAGACTGAGTGTGAACGAATGTGGCCTTTGTTGTCTTTTCTTAGCACTACCTAGCGCACATGCGGGTGGGTGGGTGGGGGGGGGGGGTTCATTTCATGTGTGGCGGAGTAGCGACGGGAATGAATAAGGGCAGATAGTCGGAATTATTTACATGTGTTTATATGCATATGTCTGTGTGTGTGAGTGTGTATATATATATATATATATATATATATATATATATATATATATATATATATATATATATATATATATATATATATATATATATATATATATATATATATATATATATATATATATATATATATATATATACATATATATATATATATATATATATATATATATATATATATATATATATATATATATATATATATTTATATATATATATATATATATATATATATATATATATATATATATATATATATATATATATATATATATATATATATGTATATATATATATATATATATATATATATATATATATATATATATATATATATATATATATATATATATATATATATATATATATATATATATATATATATATATATATATATTACAGAGGTATAAGTTTGTTGAGTATTCCTGGTAAATTATATGGGAGGGTATTGATTGAGAGGGTGAAGGCATGTACAGAGCATCAGATTGGGGAAGAGCAGTGCGGTTTCAGAAGTGGTAGAGGATGTGTGGATCAGGTGTTTGCTTTGAAGAATGTATGTGAGAAATACTTAGAAAAGCAAATGGATTTGTATGTAGCATTTATGGATCTGGAGAAGGCATATGATAGAGTTGATAGAGATGCTCTGTGGAAGGTATTAAGAATATATGGTGTGGGAGGCAAGTTGTTAGAAGCAGTGAAAAGTTTTTATCGAGGATGTAAGGCATGTGTACGTGTAGGAAGAGAGGAAAGTGATTGGTTCTCAGTGAATGTAGGTTTGCGGCAGGGGTGTGTGATGTCTCCATGGTTGTTTAATTTGTTTATGGATGGGGTTGTTAGGGAGGTAAATGCAAGAGTTTTGGAAAGAGGGGCAAGTATGAAGTCTGTTGGGGATGAGAGAGCTTGGGAAGTGAGTCAGTTGTTGTTCGCTGATGATACAGCGCTGGTGGCTGATTCATGTGAGAAACTGCAGAAGCTGGTGACTGAGTTTGGTAAAGTGTGTGGAAGAAGAAAGTTAAGAGTAAATGTGAATAAGAGCAAGGTTATTAGGTACAGTAGGGGTGAGGGTCAAGTCAATTGGGAGGTGAGTTTGAATGGAGAAAAACTGGAGGAAGTGAAGTGTTTTAGATATCTGGGAGTGGATCTGTCAGCGGATGGAACCATGGAAGCGGAAGTGGATCATAGGGTGGGGGAGGGGGCGAAAATTTTGGGAGCCTTGAAAAATGTGTGGAAGTCGAGAACATTATCTCGGAAAGCAAAAATGGGTATGTTTGAAGGAATAGTGGTACCAACAATGTTGTATGGTTGCGAGGCGTGGGCTATGGATAGAGATGTGCGCAGGAGGATGGATGTGCTGGAAATGAGATGTTTGAGGAAAATGTGTGGTGTGAGGTGGTTTGATCGAGTAAGTAACGTAAGGGTAAGAGAGATGTGTGGAAATAAAAAGAGCGTGGTTGAGAGAGCAGAAGAGGGTGTTTTGAAATGGTTTGGGCACATGGAGAGAATGAGTGAGGAAAGATTGACCAAGAGGATATATGTGTCGGAGGTGGAGGGAACGAGGAGAAGAGGGAGACCAAATTGGAGGTGGAAAGATGGAGTGAAAAAGATTTTGTGTGATCGGGGCCTGAACATGCAGGAGGGTGAAAGGAGGGCAAGGAATAGAGTGAATTGGAGCGATGTGGTATACAGGGGTTGACGTGCTGTCAGTGGATTGAATCAAGGCATGTGAAGCGTCTGGGGTAAACCATGGAAAGCTGTGTAGGTATGTATATTTGCGTGTGTGGACGTGTGTATGTACATGTGTATGGGGGGGGGGTTGGGCCATTTCTTTCGTCTGTTTCCTTGCGCTACCTCGCAAACGCGGTAGACAGCGACAAAGTATAAGAAAAAAAAAAAAAAAAAAAAAAAAATATATATATATATATATATATATACATGGGCACATGGAGAGGATGAGTGAGGAAAGATTGACCAAGAGGATATATGTGTCGGAGGTGGAGGGAACAAGGAGAAGAGGGAGACCAAATTGGAGGTGGAAAGATGGAGTGAAAAAGATTTTGTGTGATCGGGGCCTGAACATGCAGGAGGGTGAAAGGAGGGCAAGGAATAGAGTGAATTGGAGCGATGTGGTATACCGGGGTTGACGTGCTGTCAGTGGATTGAATCAAGGCATGTGAAGCGTCTGTGGTAAACCATGGAAAGCTGTGTGGGTATGTATATTTGCGTGTGTGGACGTATGTATATACATGTGTATGGGGGGGGGGGGGTTGGGCCATTTCCTTCGTCTGTTTCCTTGCGCTACCTCGCAAGCGCGGGAGACAGCGACAAGGTATAATAAAAAGTAAAATAAATATATACATCTATACGTTGAGATGTATAGATATGTATACGTGCTGTGTGTGGACGTGTATGTATATATATATATATGTGTATGTGGGTGGTTTGGGCCATTCTTTCGTCTGTTTTCTTGCTCTACCATTCCATCGAGGGAGACAGCAACAAAGTATAATGAGTATGATATATATATATATATATATATATATATATATATATATATATATATATATATATATATATATATATATATATATATATATATATATATATATATATATATATATATATATATATATATATATATATTATCCCTGGGGATAGGGGAGAAAGAATACTTCCCACGTATTCCCTGCGTGTCGTAGAAGGCGACTAAAAGGGGAGGGAGTGGGGGGCTGGAAATCCTCCCCTCTCGTTTTTTTTTTTTTTTTTTTTAATTTTCCAAAAGAAGGAACAGAGAATTGGGCCAAGGTGAGGGTATTCCCTCAAGGCCCAGTCCTCTGTTCTTAACGCTACCTCGCTAATGCGGGAAATGGCGAATAGTTTGAAAGAAAAGAATATATTATATATATATAAATATATATATATATATATATATATATATATATATATATATATATATATATATATATATATATATATATATATTTTTTTTTTTTTTTTTTTTTTGCTTTGTCGCTGTCTCCCGCGTTTGCGAGGTAGCGCAAGGAAACAGACGAAAGAAATGGCCCAACCCATCCCCATACACATGTATATACATACGTCCACACACGCAAATATACATACCTACACAGCTTTCCATGGTTTACCCCAGACGCTTCACATGCCTTGATTCAATCCACTGACAGCACGTCAACCCCGGTATACCACATCGCTCCAATTCACTCTATTCCTTGCCCTCCTTTCACCCTCCTGTATGTTCAGGACCCGATCACACAAAATCTTTTTCACTCCATCTTTCCACCTCCAATTTGGTCTCCCTCTTCTCCTCGTTCCCTCCACCTCCGACACATATATCCTCTTGGTCAATCTTTCCTCACTCATTCTCTCCATGTGACCAAACCATTTCAAAGCACCCTCTTCTGCTCTCTCAACCACGCTCTTTTATTTCCACACATCTCTCTTACCCTTACGTTACTTACTCGATCAAACCACCTCACACCACACATTGTCCTCAAACATCTCATTTCCAGCACATCCATCCTCCTGAGCACAACTCTATCCATAGTCCACGCCTCGCAACCATACAACATTGTTGGAACCACTATTCATTCAAACATACCCATTTTTGCTTTCCGAGATAATGTTCTCGACTTCCACACATTCTTCAAGGCTCCCAGAATTTTCGCCCCCTCCCCCACCCTATGATCCACTTCCGCTTCCATGTTTCCATCCGCTGCCAGATCCACTCCCAGATATCTAAAACACTTCACTTCCTCCAGTTTTTCTCCATTCAAACTCACCTCCCAAATGACTTGACCCTCAACCCTACTGTACCTAATAACCTTGCTCTTATTCACATTTACTCTTAACTTTCTTCTTTCACACACTTTACCAAACTCAGTCACCAGCTTCTGCAGTTTCTCACATGAATCAGCCACCAGCGCTGTATCATCAGCGAACAACAACTGACTCACTTCCCAAGCTCTCTCATCCCCAACAGACTTCATCCTTGCCCCTCTTTCCAAAACTCTTGCATTCACCTCCCTAACAACCCCATCCATAAACAAATTAAACAACCATGGAGACATCACACACCCCTGCCGCAAACCTACATTCACTGAGAACCAATCACTTTCCTCTCTTCCTACACGTACACATGCCTTACATCCTCGATAAAAACTTTTCACTGCTTCTAACAACTTACCTCCCACACCATATATTCTTAATACCTTCCACAGAGCATCTTATCAACTCTATCATATGCCTTCTCCAGATCCATAAATGCTACATACAAATCCATTTGCTTTTCTAAGTATTTCTCACATACATTCTTCAAAGCAAACACCTGATCCACACATCCTCTACCACTTCTGAAACAACACTGCTCTTCCCCAATCTGATGCTCTGTACATGCCTTCACCCTCTCAATCAAT
>NC_092294.1:5201019-5233519 GCF_036320965.1 Panulirus ornatus | reverse complement strand
AAACTTGTTTTCTCTAAGCAAAAGGCGTCTCACGGGCGAATCAAACGATTCTTTTTAAGATACTTAACTGATTCAACAGGGTTGATATTGATAATTTCTTTTCGGTAGCACTACCACTACTAGCGAGAGGAATGGACTAAAACTTAGACGTTACTGAGTTGATCTGGACTGCACGAAATGTTCCCTCACCATCGACATTATTGCATGAATAAGCTTCCAGAGCAAGTTGTTCAGAGCAACACTCATAATATCTTCAAGATTAGGTTTGATCATAACTTTTCACTCACAAGGATTGAATAACTCATTTCATCAGTCATCAAAAATGTGGTACATTATACTACCTTCTCAACCATTGATCTCTCTCTGGCCAAGCCGCGGTGACTTACCAACGCTGGTCAACCCGTGCTGCTTGCTTTAAGGAAGCAAGTAAGAATAATTGTATCATCCTTCCACATCAGGAGTAATAAAGACATGGTATGTCGCGAAGCTGGGGCTCAGGTTTATCCTTACTATCGTCTTTATAACAGAAAGTGATGGGATACACGTTGTTAGTGGTGGGATGAAAACATATTCATGTTCATATTACCTTACGATATTCTCATAAAATTTTCCTTCAGACATATCAATCCTGCAAGGTATTTTTTTCCACCTGTTTTCTATCTGGTATATTACCGGAGGGAGTGTATGCTGGGCAGCTAGGCTTTATTTTGCATCCTTTTTTTTTTCAACTGCTTTTCAGAGGAATTCATTTTTGTAGGTAGTGTTAAGGCCAGACCACCTCGCTTGGACCTTGGGGTCTGTCTGGTCTGTGCATCTGTGTCTAAGTAACTGAATTGTTAATGCGTGAAATAAAGGAAGACTGCATGTTTGTGGTCTAAAAACCAATAGCTCACAGGCAGGTGAGGTAGAAAGAAAAGACAGCTACCTGGGCTAGAGGAGTGAAACGCGACAGCCACTGAAGTAATACCTTGCCACACGGTCGTTCGTTGATCCTTCTGATGCCCAGGCAGCATCATCGGTACCTTCCTGGTAGGTGGCTGTCTACCACTTGCTACCTAACAACTTAGAGTACTTTACTTATGAGTAATTGCGACCAGATTTTGCTTAAAGGCAGGAGTAGCGCGTAGCGCTTAGCAGAGACAGAAAGAAGAGCGTTAACCATGTCTGATATATCCCAGCTCTGTGGCAATTACTGCCCACAATTAAATACGCTGCTTGAAAAAGTAAATCTCGTTGGCTTGGTGGAGACGTGGTGTGATCCAGTCTACAAGATGACCTGGTGCTGAGCAGAAGGTGTCAACAGTGTATGACACCAAGGGTCGTGGAGTAGACAGGTTAAGGAGTCTTGAGGTGGACTGAGAGCTCTGTATTGAACCCAAGACCCTCTATAGTGTTGGAAGTCCGCATGGCGCTGCAGCGCTAGTCATAACACCTGGGTATGTCATCCCTTAGAGACACTGTGTGTGTGTGAGTCGGTCTAGATGCAAACAGTTTGAGTTACAGACTCGCCCAGAGTCAATCTGGGATGCCTGTGAGTTCTAGGTAGACCTGGTTTGTTTACACCTAGGGATTAATTTCTATTAAGTGTGTCTTTTAGTTTTTTGTATACATTTTTTTGGTATAAGTACCACGATATTGAATTTGTTAAGTACAGAGTTCATCATATCACTGCACTTTGATATAGCCAAAACGGGAAACTGGATATTCACCCTAAGGAAGTTCAGTCTTTGGTTGACGAGGTATGTGTGAAGGTATGTGATATGCTCTTCCCGGAGTCAATTTTCAGGGTATAGACACCTTGATTTGTGACAGGGGGGCTATGTAGCCCTGAGGGCTCCGGCTTTCAACAACTTGTTCGACTAACGAACAAATCTAACAGCCACGGGGGCTCCAATTCGGGCCATGGGGTGAAGACCCCTGGAGACTTCACCAGGTATCATTACGGAATAAATGTTATCCTAACTTGAAATTTTTATAGATTGCGTCTATAAACATAAAGTGTTAATCTATATCTGTAACTAATATAGATTTGAATATGCTAAATCAGCTGAGAATGTGATCATATTCAGTGGTTTAACTATGTTTCAAAAAAACAAATGAGAGCCAGAGGAAATGTGTCCTTTATATTTCTCAAAGTTTTTCCTTGTTAGACAATGTCGTCGTCTCTACCTCATCGAAGTTCAAACGCGATTGATATTACCATAAACCGTTCCTCAGAGCTTTCCCTTAATGTTGGTAACATTTGTTACGACCACAATGAACCATTCAATTCTGAGAGAGAGTATGTGAAGCCTCATTTCTAATTTCCGTCATTGTTATGACCCATCAAAGCTTCCTCAGACCATTTCCACTGTCCTCCGCTTCATTCTTAAGACGTAAGCATTTCCAAGGAGTCTTTCAGAGACGACTAACCTATGAATGGGTAGAGGGAAATCATCACTTAACAATGCTTCTAGTTCACTCCTCTGTATCACTAGAGGGCTTGCGAAAGGCTGATTATACATGAAAGGATCACAAACACTGTGTGAAGACTAGACGAGTCTTGGCAAAGGAACAATGTAAGATTATTGAACTGTATCTGGGAAGGTGTATGTATTTTCAGAAGTCTGCACAATACACATTGCGCAGACATTATATATATATATATATATATATATATATATATATATATATATATATATATATATATATATATATATATATATATATATATATATATATATATATATATATATATATATATATATATATATATATATATATATATATATATATATATATATATATATATATATATATATATATATATATATATATATATATATATATATATATATATATATATATATATGTATATATATATGTGCTGAAAAAGGACTGATGATTGGGAATACCTGGTTTAAAAAGCGAGATATACATAAGTATACTTATGTAAGTAGGAGAGATGGCCAGAGAGCGTTATTGGATTACGTGTTAATTGACAGGCGAGCGAAAGAGAGACTTTTGGATGTTAATGTGCTGAGAGGTGCAACTGGAGGGATGTCTGATCATTATCTTGTGGAGGCTAAGGTGAAGATTTGTATGGGTTTTCAGAAAAGAAGAGTGAATGTTGGGGTGAAGAGGGTGGTGAGAGTAAGTGAGCTTGGGAAGGAGACTTGTGTGAGGAAGAACCAGGAGAGACTGAGTACAGAATGGAAAAAGGTGACAACAATGGAAGTAAGGGGAGTGGGGGAGGAATGGGATGTATTTAGGGAATCAGTGATGGATTGCGCAAAAGATGCTTGTGGCATGAGAAGAGTGGGAGGTGGGTTGATTAGAAAGGCTTTTGAGTGGTGGGATGAAGAAGTAAGAGTATTAGTAAAAGAGAAGAGAGAGGCATTCGGACGATTTTTGCAGGGAAAAAATGAAATTGAGTGGGAGACGTATAAAAGAAAGAGATAGGAGGTCAAGAGAAAGGTGCAAGAGGTGAAAAAAAGGGCAAATGATAGTTGGGGTGAGAGAGTATCATTAAATTTTAGGGAGAATAAAAAGATTTTCTGGAAGGAGGTAAATAAAGTGCGTAAGACAAGGGAGCAAATGGGAACTTCAGTGAAGGGCGCAAATGGGGAGGTGATAACAAGTAGTGGTGATGTGAGAAGGAGATGGAGTGAGTATTTTGAAGGTTTGTTGAATGTGTTTGATGATAGAGTGGCAGATATAGGGTGTTTTGGTCGAGGTGGTGTGCAAAGTGCGAGGGTTAGGGAAAATGAGTTGGTAAACAGAGAAGAGGTAGTAAAAGCTTTGCGGAAGATGAAAGCCGGCAAGGCAGCAGGTTTGGATGGTATTGCAGTGGAATTTATTAAAAAAGGGGGTGACTGTATTGTTGACTGGTTGGTAAGGTTATTTAATGTATGTATGACTCATGGTGAGGTGCCTGAGGATTGGCGGAATGCGTGCATAGTGCCATTGTACAAAGGCAAAGGGGATAAGAGTGAGTGCTCAAATTACAGAGGTATAAGTTTGTTGAGTATTCCTGGCAAATTATATGGGAGGGTATTGATTGAAAGGGTGAAAGCATGTACAGAGCATCAGATTGGGGAAGAGCAGTGTGGTTTCAGAAGTGGTAGAGGATGTGTGGATCAGGTGTTTGCTTTGAAGAATGTATGTGAGAAATACTTAGAAAAGCAAATGGATTTGTATGTAGCATTTATGGATCTGGAGAAGGCATATGATAGAGTTGATAGAGATGCTCTGTGGAAGGTATTATGAATATATGGTGTGGGAGGCAAGTTGTTAGAAGCAGTGGAAGTGTTTATCGAGGATGTAAGGCATGTGTACGTGTAGGAAGAGGGGAAAGTGATTGGTTCTCAGTGAATATAGGTTTGCGGCAGGGGTGTGTGATGTCTCCATGGTTGTTTAATTTGTTTATGGATGGGGTTGTTAGGGAGGTGAATGCAAGAGTTTTGGAAAGAGGGGCAAGTATGAAGTCTGTTGGGGATGAGAGAGCTTGGGAAGTGAGTCAGTTGTTGTTCGCTGATGATACAGCGCTGGTGGCTGATTCATGTGAGAAACTGCAGAAGCTGGTGACTGAGTTTGGTAAAGTGTGTGAAAGAAGAAAGTTAAGAGTAAATGTGAATAAGAGCAAGGTTATTAGGTACACTAGGGTTGAGGGTCAATTCAATTGGGAGGTGAGTTTGAATGGAGAAAAACTGGAGGAATTGAAGTGTTTTAGATATATGGGAGTGGATCTGGCAGCGGATGGAACCATGGAAGCGGAAGTGGATCATAGGGTGGGGGAGGGGGCGAAAATTCTGGGAGCCTTGAAGAATGTGTGGAAGTCGAGAACATTATCTCGGAAAGCAAAAATGGGTATGTTTGAAGGAATAGTGGTTCCAACAACGTTGTATGGTTGCGAGGCGTGGACTATGGATAGAGTTGTGCGCAGGAGGATGGATGTGCTGGAAATGAGATGTTTGAGGACAATGTGTGGTGTAAGGTGGTTTGATCGAGTAAGTTACGTAAGGGTAAGAGAGATGTGTGGAAATAAAAAGAGCGTGGTTGAGAGAGCAGAAGAGGGTGTTTTGAAATGGTTTGGTCAACATGGAGAGAATGAGTGAGAAAAGATTGACCAAGAGGATATATGTGTCGGAGGTGGAGGGAACGAGGAGAAGAGGGAGACCAAATTGGAGGTGGAAAGATGGAGTGAAAAAGATTTTGTGTGATCGGGGCCTGAACATGCAGGAGGGTGAAAGGAGGGCAACGAATAGAGTGAATTGGAGCGATATGGTATACCGGGGTTGACGTGCTGTCAGTGGATTGAATCAAGGCATGTGAAGCGTCTGGGGTAAGCTATGGAGATGTATAAAAGAAAGAGACAGGAGGTCAAGAGAAAGGTGCAAGAGGTGAAAAAGAGGGCAAATGAGAATTGGGGTGAGAGAGTATCATTAAATTTTAGGGAGAATAAAAAGATGTTCTGGAAGGAGGTAAATAAAGTGCGTAAGACAAGGCAGCAAATGGGAACTTCAATGAAGGGCGCAAATGGGGAGGTGATAACAAGTAGTGGTGATGTGAGAAAGAGATGGAGTGAGTATTTTGAAGGTTTGTTGAATGTGTTTGATGATAGAGTGGCAGATATAGGGTGTTTTGGTCGAGGTGGTGTGCAAAGTGAGAGGGTTAGGGAAAATGATTTGGTAAACAGAGAAGAGGTAGTAAAAGCTTTGCTGAAGATGAAAGCCGGCAAGACAGCAGGTTTGGATGGTATTGCAGTGGAATTTATTAAAAAAGTGGGTGACTGTATTACTGACTGGTTGGTAAGGTTATTTAATGTATGTATGACTCATGGTGAGGTGCCTGAGGATTGGCGGAATGCGTGCATAGTGCCATTGTATAAAGGCAAAGGGGATAAGAGTGAGTGCTCAAATTACAGAGGTATAAGTTTGTTGAGTATTCCTGGTAAATTATATGGGAGGGTATTGATTGAGAGGGTGAAGGCATGTACAAAGCATCAGATTGGGGAAGAACAGTGTGGTTTCAGGAGTGGTAGAGGATGTGTGGATCAGGTGTTTGCTTTGAAGAATGTATGTGAGAAATACTTAGAAAAGCAAATGGATTTGTATGTAGCATTTATGGATCTGGAGAAGGCATATGATAGAGTTGATAGAGATGCTCTGTGGAAGGTATTAAGAATATATGGTGAGGGAGGCAAGTTGTTAGAAACAGTGAAAAGTTTTTATCGAGGATGTAAGACATGTGTACGTGTAGGAAGAGAGGAAAGTGATTGGTTCTCAGTGAATGTAGGTTTGCGGCAGGGGTGTGTGATGTCTCCATGGTTGTTTAATTTGTTTATGGATGGGTTTTTAGGGAGGTGAATGTAAGAGTTTTGGAAAGAGGGGCAAGTATGAAGTCTTTTGTGGATGAGAGAGCTTGGGAAGTGAGTCAGTTGTTGTTCGCTGATGATACAGCGCTGGTGGCTGATTCATGTGAGAAACTGCAGAAGCTGGTGACTGAGTTTGGTAAAGTGTGTGAAAGAAGAAATTGAAGAGTAAATGTGAATAAGAGCAAGGTTATTATGTACAGTAGGGTTGAGGGTTAAGTCAATTGGGAGGTAAGTTTGAATGGAGAAAAACTGGAGGAAGTGAAGTGTTTTAGATATCTGGGAGTGGATCTGGCAGCGGATGGAACCATGGAAGCGGAAGTGGATCATAGGGTGGGGGAGGGGGCGAAAATCCTGGGAGCCTTGAAGAATGTGTGGAAGTCGAGAACATTATCTCGGAAAGCAAAAATGGGTATGTTTGAAGGAATAGTGGTTCCAACAATGTTGTATGGTTGCGAGGCGTGGGCTATGGATAGAGTTGTGCGCAGGAGGGTGGATGTGCTGGAAATGAGATGTTTGAGGACAATGTGTGGTGTGAGGTGGTTTGATCGAGTAAGTAACGTAAGGGTAAGAGAGATGTGTGGAAATAAAAAGAGCGTGGTTGAGAGAGCAGAAGAGGGTGTTTTGAAATGGTTTGGTCACATGGAGAGAATGAGTGAGGAAAGATTGACCAAGAGGATATATGTGTCGGAGGTGGAGGGAACGAGGAGAAGAGGGAGACCAAATTGGAGGTGGAAAGATGGAGTGAAAAAGATTTTGTGTGATCGGGGCCTGAACATGCAGGAGGGTGAAAGGAGGGCAAGGAATAGAGTGAATTGGAGCGATGTGGTATACCGGGGTTGACGTGCTGTCAGTGGATTGAATCAAGGCATGTGTATGGGGGTGGGTTGGGCCATTTCTTTCGTCTGTTTCCTTGCGCTACCTCGCAAACGCGGGAGACAGCGACAAAGCAAAAAAAAAAAAAAATATATATATATATATATATATATATATATATATATATATATATATATATATTATATATATATATACATATATATATATATATATATTGAGTGGGAGATGTATAAAAGAAAGAGACAGGAGGTCAAGAGAAAGGTGCAAGAGGTGAAAAAGAGGGCAAATGAGGAATTGGGGTGAGAGAGTATCATTAAATTTTAGGGAGAATAAAAAGATGTTCTGGAAGGAGGTAAATAAAGTGCGTAAGACAAGGCAGCAAATGGGAACTTCAATGAAGGGCGCAAATGGGGAGGTGATAACAAGTAGTGGTGATGTGAGAAAGAGATGGAGTGACTATTTTGAAGGTTTATTGAATGTGTTTGATGATAGAGTGGCAGATATAGGGTGTTTTGGTCGAGGTGGTGTGCAAAGTGAGAGGGTTAGGGAAAATGATTTGGTAAACAGAGAAGAGGTAGTAAAAGCTTTGCTGAAGATGAAAGCCGGCAAGACAGCAGGTTTGGATGGTATTGCAGTGGAATTTATTAAAAAAGTGGGTGACTGTATTACTAACTGGTTGGTAAGGTTATTTAATGTATGTATGACTCATGGTGAGGTGCCTGAGGATTGGCGGAATGCGTGCATAGTGCCATTGTATAAAGGCAAAGGGGATAAGAGTGAGTGCTCAAATTTCAGAGGTATAAGTTTGTTGAGTATTCCTGGTAAATTATATGAGAGGGTATTGATTGAGAGGGTGAAGGCATGTACAGAGCATCAGATTGGGGAAGAGCAGTGTGGTTTCAGAAGTGGTAGAGGATGTGTGGATCAGGTGTTTGCTTTGAAGAATGTATGTGAGAAATACTTAGAAAAGCAAATGGATTTGTATGTAGCATTTATGGATCTGGAGAAGGCATATGATAGAGTTGATAGAGATGCTCTGTGGAAGGTATTAAGAATATATGGTGAGGGAGGCAAGTTGTTAGAAACAGTGAAAAGTTTTTATTGAGGATGTAAGACATGTGTACGTGTAGGAAGAGAGGAAAGTGATTGGTTCTCAGTGAATGTAGGTTTGCGGCAGGGGTGTGTGATGTCTCCATGGTTGTTTAATTTGTTTATGGATGGGGTTGTTAGGGAGGTGAATGCAAGAGTTTTGGAAAGAGGGGCAAGTATGAAGTCAGTTGTGGATGAGAGAGCTTGGGAAGTGAGTCAGTTGTTGTTCGCTGATGATACAGCGCTGGTGGCTGATTCATGTGAGAAACTGCAGAAGCTGGTGACTGAGTTTGGTAAAGTGTGTGAAAGAAGAAAGTTCAGAGTAAATGTGAATAAGAGCAAGGTTATTATGTACAGTAGGGTTGAGGGTCAAGTCAATTGGGAGGTAAGTTTGAATGGAGAAAAACTGGAGGAAGTAAAGTGTTTTAGATATCTGGGAGTAGATCTGGCAGCGGATGGAACCATGGAAGCGGAAGTGGATCATAGGGTGGGGGAGGGGGCGAAAATCCTGGGAGCCTTGAAGAATGTGTGGAAGTCGAGAACATTATCTCGGAAAGCAAAAATGGGTATGTTTGAAGGAATAGTGGTTCCAACAATGTTGTATGGTTGCGAGGCGTGGGCTATGGATAGAATTGTGCGCAGGAGGGTGGATGTGCTGGAAATGAGATGTTTGAGGACAATGTGTGGTGTGAGGTGGTTTGATCGAGTCAGTAACGTAAGGGTAAGAGCGATGTGTGGAAATAAGAAGAGCGTGGTTGAGAGAGCAGAAGAGGGTGTTTTGATATTGTTTGGGCACATGGAGAGAATGAGTGAGGAAAGATTGACCAAGAGGATATATGTGTCGGAGGTGGAGTGAACGAGAAGTGGGAGACCAAATTGGAGGTGGAAAGATTGGGTGAAAAAGATTTTGTGTGATCGGGGCCTGAACATGCAGGAGGGTGAAAGGAGGGCAAGGAATAGAGTGAATTGGATCGATGTGGTATACCGGGGTTGACGTGCTGTCAGTGGATTGAATCAGGGCATGTGAAGCGTCTGGGGTAAACCATGGAAAGCTGTGTAGGTATGTATATTTGCGTTGTGTGGACGTGTATGTATATACATGTGTATGGGGGTGGGTTGGGCCATTTCTTTCGTCTGTTTCCTTGCGCTACCTCGCAAACGCGGGAGACAGCGACAAAGCAAAAAAAAAAAAAAAATATATATATATATATATATATATATATATATATATATATATATATTTTATTTTTTTATTATTCTTTGTCGCTATATATATATATATATATATATATATATATATATATATATATATATATATATATATATATATATATATATATATATATATATATATATATATTTTTTTTTTTTTTCATACTATTCGCTATTTCCCGCGATAGCGAGGTAGCGTTAAGAACAGAGGACTGGGCCTTTGATGGAATATCCTCACCTGGACCTCTTCTCTGTTCCTTCTTTTGGAAAAAAAAAAAAGAAAAAAAAAAACGAGAGGGGAGGATTTCCAGCCCCCCGCTCCCTTCCCTTTTAGTCGCCTTCTACGACACGCAGGGAATACGTGGGAAGTATTCTTTCTCCCCTATCCTATGTTTTTATATATATATATATGTTTATATATATATATATATATATATATATATATATATATATATATATATATATATATATATATATATATATATATATATATGAAATATTCTGGGTACCTGGTTCAGGTTAAGGTATATGAATATAGGTGTAGAGATGATGTTCTTTGTGTTTGGCCAAAAAGAGGAAATCTACAAATATTTCTCCCCTTGCTTAACAATTTAGTTCCTTCCATCAAATTAACTGTAGAAAAAAAAAAATATATATATATATATATATATATATATATATATATATATATATATATATATATATATATATATATATATATATATATATATATATACCTCCAACAGCCAGGATCGAACCCGTGACCTCCGCGTTGTACAGTTAGGTTCGGTTTGTATGTTCTATGAAGGTGCGCGTTCATATGCACTTTATTCGTATTCATATACCTCCGCGTTGTACAGTTAGGTTCGGTAAAACGCTATCAGCTGGCTATGTGCGTCTGTTCGGAAACAACCGGTATAGACCCCGTTGCTCACCATTGTGAGACGAAGGGTATTCGAGTACTTAGTATTTCGAATAGTTGTCTCCTATTATACAGTCCCATAGCCTAGCGGTTAGCATGCCTGCCTCTTACACAGGGGTCCCGGGTTCGATCCTGGCTGTTGGAGGTTTGTATGACATATGTACATATATATATATATATATATATATATATATATATATATTTGTATATATATATGTCTGTGCGTGTATAAATATGTATACGTTGAGATGTATAGGTATGTATCTTTGCGTGAGTGGACGTGTATGTATATACATGTGTATGTAGGTGGGCTGGGCCATTCTTTCGTCTATTTCCTTGCGCTGCCTCGCTAACACGGGAGACAGCGACAAAGCAAAATAAATAAAATGATATATATAAATATATATATATATATCACCAATTATACTCTTCTATTTCCTCCTCTAGAGTGGTTATCGCAAATAATTATTATTCTTAAGTAATAGTTTAAAAGACTGTCAAACTCTCTATAAGATATAACGTAGAGTGTGGGAACGACTTCGTTCTGGTTATCTCGGTAGTAATGCTTCATGTTGCGTAATGGTCGTACACAATGAGTGACGTCTCGTCCATGATCAAACACAATATGTGACGTGTCGTCCTAGGTCAAACACAAAGTGGTCTTGCGTCATGAGATGTATCGGAAATAACTAAGTAAATTTTTGAGAAAAGAGAGGTTTCTGTGGGCGGATGTTACATTGTGACGCCTTATATAGTCACTCAAGAGGAGTCCAATTGTCTTGGATCCTATGATACGTGTGTCACAATAACTTTATCTGTAGTCCGATAGGGACTATAAGGTGGGTTTTGATGGTGTAACCCCACAGTACCAGTGTCAGGATAATTAATGGATCCGAAAATACTGAAGCTGTTTTTCTAAGAAGAACGGAAACGTAATTAATTTTTGTTAATGCTTGGATTGTTCTCTTATGCTGAAGAATATGTTTACGACTCTGTGTAGAAAGAAATCCACGTAAGCACAAAAGTTACTGATTTGTATGTACTACATATGGGCCTCCGTAGTAGAGCATTTAGTGTTCTTGACCGTGATGCAATTACAGACCTCCCAGAGTCGGGCGCATAGATTCGAATCCTGACTGTGATAATCGGTTCACAGTCAAACCAGCTTTTCATCCACTCTTAGGGGTTGGTTGATGAAATATTTTGGGTACCTGGTTCAGGTTAAGGTATATGAATATAGGTATGGAGATGATGTTCTTTGTGTTTGGCCAAAAAGAGAAAATCTACAAATATTTCTCCCCTTGCTTAACAATTTAGTACCTTCCATCAAATTAACTGTAGAAAATGAAAATAATGGTATGTTACCATTTGTAGATTGCATGATCCATAGACAAGAAAACAAGTTTAAGTTTAGCATATACAGAAAACCTACCAATGTATGCTCATATATCCATCATTACTCATCTCAACATAACAGTTAAATTATCATCATTTTAATCTATGTTCCTTAGGGCATTACGTATTTGCAGTCCAGAGTTTATTGATGATGAGTTTGAGAAGATATATTCTATTGGATCTAAGTTAAAGTACCCTAGATCTTTCATTGATAAATCCCTTAAGTTAGCAAAGAAATCATTTTATAGAGTTGAGCCCAAACCTCCCATTGACACTGATAAGCAGTTTTCCCATGCTTAAGTTGGCATCAAAATGCAAGACTGAGTGATGACACGCCAGACAGCATTCAATCTAAATATTAGTAAATAATACAGTGGAGGATGGAGCCGCTTGGCGTGCCTAGCAACATGATTTACCTGACGTAATCCACTTAACTAATTCAGACCAAATTTGCCTTTGCAGAATTAGAGTACGAAAGATAAATGTATATAATTACGTAAAATACACTTAGAAAGAGGAGCTGGACTGCAGTGTCTTTCTGTGTATCACAGAACACAGGTGTTTAAAAGTGCAATATGGTAAGTTGACATAATCTAAGTGATTTATCATATAATACGTCTCTTAGCAAACATTGCTTAAATCATTACCGAATTATTTTGAATGTTGTATGAGGTATTTGCTCTGCTTAGCAGAATAAGAGAAAAAACAGATAAAATACGTGTCTGTTTCCTAATTTAAGGAATTTCTCCATTCTGTCCAAAAGTTAGTTTAATATAATCCCTTTAGAATCAGTTTCTATGCGTACAGCGCTCTCATGGTCGTCTGAGAAGTGCATATACTGTGACATGCCGGAAACGCTGGTCATTTTAAAACAAAGATTCTTAACCATGAACCATGAACCTCTAGCAGTCTCATGGTCCAATCCCCAGAAGCCCATATATGGATAGAAACGAGTGAATAAATAGATGACTAGTATGGGTTTCGGTGGCATCATTCGATCTTAATTGCGATTTTAGACCCGATTTGATATTGAGTATATGCTGAAGTTGGTCCACAGAGACATACATTTAGAAAAGAAAAAAGTCAAGAACCACTTCGCTGAAGTCATTCGAGATGCACAAGTTGAACTTGAAAAACACATGAAAAATTCGGAAGATTGCTGTACCTTGATCAAACATATAAGAACCAATCGGACAGTTACTTATGTATGCAATTATCATTCAAGGATTATGTTTCTTTCATTCCTGGTACTGTATAGTTTTATGAGAGATCTGTGATTACCATCTGAATCGCTGTCTTGTTGTTCCTCTAAGGCCGTTTTTTTTTTTTTCAGGAACTCCTGCAGCCTGCCTAAGGCTGCGCTTCGCTCAATAGTAAAGACAATTGGACTTCTTTGAAGCAAGGACTCGTCCTCTCAACTTCTGAAACATATATCCCATTTGTCAATCTTTCCTCACTAATTCTCTCCATGTGTCCAAAACATTTCAATACACCTTCTTCTGCCTCTCTCTGCCACACTCTCTTATTTCCATACATCTCTCTTATCCTTTCATTACTTACTCGATCAAACCACCTCACACCACATATTGTCCTCCAACATTTCACTTCCAACATATCCACCCACCTCAGTACAACCCTATCTATAGCCCACGCCTCACATCAATACAGCATCACTAGGACTACTGTACCTTCAAACATATCCATTTTCACTCTCCCAGATAACGAGCTCACTTTCCATACATTCCACAATGCCCACATAACTTTCGTTTCCTCCCTTTATCTCTGCTTCCAAATTTCCTCCACTCAAACTCACACCACAACTAACCTTTTCCCTTGATCCTACTAACTTGCTCTTATTCATATTTACTCTCTACTTCCTCCTTTCACACACTCATCCAAATTCAGTAACCAACTTCTGCAGTTTTTCATACGAATCTTCCGCCAGTGGTGTGTCATCATCAAATAACAAGTGGCTCACTTCCCTTGATCCCCTAACACACAATAGACTGCATACTTCCTCCTGTCTCCAAGACTCTTGCATTCACCTCCCTAACCACCCCATTAAACAACCATGGGGACATCACACTCACCTGCCGCAAACCGACATTCACATAGATAACTCACCCTCTTCTCTTCCTACTCGTACACATGCTTTACATCCTACAAAAACTTCTCTGCTTCTAGCAGCTTACCTCCCACATCATATATTCTTAAGACCTTCCAGAGGGCATTTCTATTAACCTTATCCAAATCTTTTTCCAGATCCATAACTGCCACATACAAATCGTTCTGTTTCTCTGTTTCTCACACACACACCTGATCCACATATCTTCTACCCCTTCTGAAACCACACTGATCCTTCCCAATCTGATACTAGGTACATGCCTTTACCCTTTTAGTCATCATTCTCCTATACAACTTACCATGTACCAGGTACGAGAGTGAGTCATAGGGTGGGAGAGAGGACGAAGGTTCTGAGGAGTATCGAGGAATGTGTGGAGAGAGAGGTCGTTGTCTTAGAGGATGAAAATGGTTATGTTCGAAGGTATAGTAATCCCAACGATGTTCTACTGATGCAAGGCATGGGCTATAGATTAGGATGTGTGGAGGAGGATAGATATGTTGGAAATTAAGCGCTTGAGGACATGTGTTGTGTGGTGGTTTGATCGAGTAAGTGATGAAAGGGTAAGAAATATGTATGGAAATGAAAAGAGTGTGGTTGAGAGAACAGAAGAGGGTGTGTTAAAATAGTTTGGCCACGTGGAGGGAATGTTTGAGGAAAGATTGACAAAGAGGATATATGTGTCAGAAGTGGAGGGAACAAGGAGAACCGGAAGACCAAATTAGAGGTGGAAGGATAAAGTGAAAAATATTTTGAGTGATCGGAAACGGTGAAAGGCATGCATATTAGTGAATGAATTGGAATGATGTGGTATACAGGGGTCGACGTGCTTTTAGTGGACCGAACTAGGGCATGTGAAGCTTCCTGGTTAAACCATGGAAAGTTCTCTTGGGCCTAGAAGTGGACAGAGGGCTTTAGTTTGGGTGCATTACACATGACAGCTTGTGTATGGAGGTCCGCGGATGAGGACTTTCTTCCTCTGTTCGTGGCGCTACCTCGTCAACAAAGGGATCGGCGAAACAAGGATCAACAAAAATATCATCATCATTATAACATTCATTATTACTCTCATTATTAGTATGATTATCATTATTATCATAATTATCAATATCATCATTGTTATCATTACTATTATTACCATTATTTATATTATTTGCTTTATCGCTGTCTCCCGCGTTTGCGAAGTAGCGCAAGGAAACACACGAAAGAAATGGCCCAACACACCCCCATACACAATGTATATACATACGTCCACACACGCAAATATACATAACTATGCATCTCAATGTACACATATATATACACACACAGACACATACATATATACCCATGCACACAATTCACACTGTCTGCCTTTATTCATTCCCATCGCCACCTCGCCACACATGGAAAACCATCCCCCTCCCCCCTCATGTGTGCGAGTTAGCACCAGGAAAAGACAACAAAGGCCCCATTCGTTCACACTCAGTCTCTAGCTGTCATGCAATAATGCCCGAAACCACAGCTCCCTTTCCACATCCAGGCCCCACACAACTTTCCATGGTTTACCCCAGACGCTTCACATGCCCTCATTCAATCCACTGACAGCACGTCAATCCCGGTACACCACATCGATCCAATTCACTCTATTCCTTGCCCTCCTTTCACCCTCCATGTTCAAGAAACCGATCACACAAAATCTTTTTCACTCCATCTTTCCACTTCCAATTTGGTCTCCCACTTCTCCTCGTTCCCTCCACCTCTCACACATATATCCTCTTGGTCAATCTTTCCCCACTCATTCTCTCCATGTGACTAAACCATTTCAAAACACCCTCTTCTGCTCTCTCACCCACACTCTTTTTATTTCCACACATCTCTCTCACCCTTACATTACTTATTCGATCAAACCACCTCACATCACATATTGTCCTCAAACATCTCATTTCCAGCATATCCACCCTCTTGCGCACAACTCTATCCATAGCCCACGCCTCGCAACCATACAACATTCTTGGAACCACTATTCCTTCAAACATACCCATTTTTGCTTTCCGAGATAATGTTCTCGACTTCCAAACATTCTTCAAGGCTCCCAGAATTCTCGCCCCCTCCGCCACCCTATGATTCACTTCCGCTTCCATGGTTCCCTCCGCTGCCAGATCCACTCCCAGATATCTAGAACACTTCACTTCCTACAGCTTTTCTCCATTCAAACTTACCTCACAATTGACTTGACCCTCAACCCTACTGTACCTAATAACCTTGCTCTTATTCACATTTACTCTTAACTTTCTTCTTTCACACACTTTACCAAACTCAGTCACCAGCTTCTGCAGTTTCTCACATGAATCAGCCACCAGCGCTGTATCATCAGCGAACAACAACTAACTCACTTCCCAAGCTCTCTCATCCCCAACAGACTTCATACTTGCCCCTCTTTCCAAAACTCTTGCATTCACCTCCCTAACAACCCCGTCCATAAACAATTTAAACAACTATGGAGACATCACACACCACTGCCGCAAACCTACATTCACTGAGAACCAATCACTTTCCTCTCTTCCTACACGTACACATGCCTTACATCCTCGATAAAAACTTTTCACTGCTTCTAACAACTTGCCTCCCACACCATATATTCTTAATACCTTCCACAGAGCATCTCTATCAACTCTATCATATGCCTTCTCCAGATCCATATATGCTACATACAAATCCATTTGTTTTTCTAAGTATTTCTCGCATACATTCTTCAAAGCAAACACCTGATCCACACATCCTCTACCACTTCTGAAACCACAGTGCTCTTCCCCAGTCTGATGCTCTGTACATTCCTTCATCCTCTCAATCAATACCCTCCCATATAATTTACCATGAATACTCATCAAACTTATACTTCTGTAATTTGAACACTCACTCTTATCCCCTTTCCCTTTGTACAATGGCACTATGCCAGCATTCCGCCAATCCTCAGGCACCTCACCATGAATCATACATACATTAAATAACCTTACCAACCAGTCAACAATACAGTCATCCCCTTTTTTAATAAATTCCACTACAATGCCATCCAGACCTGCTGCTTTGCCGGCTTTCATTTTCCGTAAAGCTTCTACTACCTCTTCTCTATTTACCAAGTCATTTTCCCTAATCCTCTCACTTTGCACACCACCTCGACCAAGACACCCCACATCTGCCACTCTATCACCAAACACATTCAAAAAAACCTTCAAAATACTCACTCCATCTCCTTCTCACATCACCACTACCTGTTATCACCTCCCCATTTGCCCCCTTCACTGAAGTTCCCATTTGCTCCCTTGTCTTACGCACTTTATTTACCTCCTTCCAAAACATCTTTTTATTCTCCCTGAAATTTAATGATACTCTCTCACCCCAACTCTCATTTGCCCTCTTTTTCACCTCTTGCACCTTTTTCTTGACCTCCTGCCTCTTTCTTTTATACCTCTCCCACTCATTTGCATTTTTTCCCTGCAAAAATCGTTCAAATGCCTCTCTCTTCACTTTCACTGATAATCTTACTTTTTTATTCCACCACTCATTACCTTTTCTAATCAACCCACCTCCCACGCTTCTCATGCCACAAGCATCTTTTGCGCAAGCCATCACTGCTTCCCTAAATACATCCCATTCCTCCCCCACTCCCCTTACCTCGTTTCCTCTCACCTCTTTCCATTCTCTACTCAGTCTCTCCTGGTACTTCCTCATACAAGTCTCCTTCCCAAGCTCACTTACTCTCACCACTCTCTTCACCCCAACATTCTCTCTTCTTTTCTGAAAACCCCCACAAATCTTCACCTTTGCCTCCACAAGATAATGATCAGACATCCCTCCAGTTGCACCTCTCAGCACATTAACATCCAAAAGTCTCTCTTTTGTGCGTCTATCAATTAACACGTAATCCAATAACGCTCTCTGGCTATCTCTCCTACTTACATACGTATACTTATGTATATGTCGCTTTTTGAATAATTATAATTATCATTATTACTAATAATTTTGTATTATCATCTTTATTATTATTATTATCATTATTATTATTATTATTATTATTATTATTATTATTATATTATTATTATTATTATTATTATTATCATTATTACTATTATTATTATTATTATCATTATTTTTATTATTATTATCGTTATCATTATTATTATTGTTATTATTATTATTATTGTTATCATTATTATTATTATTATTATTATTATTATTATTATTATTATTATCATTATTTATTTTTTTATTTTTTTTATTATACTTTGTCGCTGTCTCCCGCGTTTGGGAGGTAGCGCAAGGAAACAGACGAAAGAAATGGCACAACCCACCCCCATACACATGTATATACATACGTCCACACACGCAAATATACATACCTGCACAGCTTTCCATGGTTTACCCCATACGCTTCACATGCCTTGATTCAATCCACTGACAGCACGTCAACCCCGGTATACCATATCGCTCCAATTCACTCTATTCCTTGCCCTCCTTTCACCCTCCTGCATGTTCAGGCCCCGATCACACAAAATCTTTTTCACTCCATCTTTCCACCTCCAATTTGGTCTCCCTCTTCTCCTCGTTCCCTCCACCTCCGACACATATATCCTCTTGGTCAATCTTTCCTCACTCATCCTCTCCATGTGCCCAAACCACTTCAAAACACCCTCTTCTGCTCTCTCAACCACGCTCTTTTTATTTCCACACATCTCTCTTACCCTTACGTTACTCACTCGATCAAACCACCTCACACCACACATTGTCCTCAAACATCTCATTTCCAGCACATCCATCCTCCTGCGCACAACTCTATCCATAGCCCACGCCTCGCAACCATACAACATTGTTGGAACCACTATTCCTTCAAACATACCCATTTTTGCTTTCCGAGATAATGTTCTCGACTTCCACACATTCTTCAAGGCCCCCAGAATTTTCGCCCCCTCCCCCACCCTATGATCCACTTCCGCTTCCATGGTTCCATCCGCTGCCAGATCCACTCCCAGATATCTAAAACACTTCACTTCCTCCAGTTTTTCTCCATTCAAACTCACCTCCCAATTGACTTGACCCTCAACCCTACTGTACCTAATAACCTTGCTCTTATTCACATTTACTCTTAACTTTCTTCTTCCACACACTTTACCAAACTCAGTCACCAGCTTCTGCAGTTTCTCACATGAATCAGCCACCAGCGCTGTATCATCAGCGAACAACAACTGACTCACTTCCCAAGCTCTCTCATCCCCAACAGACTTCATACTTGCCCCTCTTTCCAAAACTCTTGCATTTACCTCCCTAACAACCCCATCCATAAACAAATTAAACAACCATGGAGACATCACACACCCCTGCCGCAAACCTACATTCACTGAGAACCAATCACTTTCCTCTCTTCCTACACGTACACATGCCTTACATCCTCGATAAAAACTTTTCACTGCTTCTAACAACTTTCCTCCCACACCATATATTCTTAATACCTTCCACAGAGCATCTCTATCAACTCTATCATATGCCTTCTCCAGATCCATAAATGCTACATACAAATCCATTTGCTTTTCTAAGTATTTCTCACATACATTCTTCAAAGCAAACACCTGATCCACACATCCTCTACCACTTCTGAAACCACACTGCTCTTCCCCAATCTGATGCTCTGTACATGCCTTCACCCTCTCAATCAATACCCTCCCATATATATATATATATATATATATATATATATATATATATATATATATATATATATATATATATATATATATATATATATATATATATATATATATATATATATATATATATATATATATATATATATATATATATATATATATATATATATATATATATATATATATATATATATATATATATATATATATATATATATATATATATATATATATATATATATATATATATATATATATATATATATATATATATATATATATATATATATATATATATATATATATATATATATATATATATATATATATATATATATATATATATATATATATATATATATATATATATATATATATATATATATATATATATATATATATATATATATATATATATATATATATATATATATATATATATATATATATATATATATATATATATATATATATATATATATATATATATATATATATATATATATATATATATATATATATATATATATATATATATATATATATATATATATATATATATATATATATATATATATATATATATATATATATATATATATATATATATATATATATATATATATATATATATATATATATATATATATATATATATATATATATATATATATATATATATATATATATATATATATATATATATATATATATATATATATATATATATATATATATATATATATATATATATATATATATATATATATATATATATATATATATATATATATACACATGTACATGATTCATACTGTCTGCCCTTATTCATTCTCGTCGCCACCCCGCCAAACATGAAATGAAAACCCCCTCCTCCCGCATGTGCGCGAGGTAGCGCTAAGAAAAGACAACAAAGGCCACATTCGTTCACACCTAGTCTCTAGTTCTCATGTATTATGCATCGAAACCACAGCTCCCTTTCCACATCCAGGGCCCACAAAATTTTCTATGGTTTAACCCAGACGCTTTACATGCCCTGGCTCAATCCACTTACAACACGTCGACCCCGGTATACCACATCGTTTCAATTCACACAATTCCTTGCACGCCTCTAACTCACCTGCATGTTCAGGCCCAGATCACTCAGAATCAGCGTCCTGTGAGCAAACCCACCAGCAGCGTCCTGTGACCAAACCCACCGGCAGTGTCCCGTGACCAAACCCACCAGCAGCGTCCTGTGACCAAACTCACCAGCAGTGTCCTATGACCAAACCCACCAGTAGTGTTTCTGTGACCAAACCCACCATCAGCGTCCTGTGACCAAACCCACTAGTAGTATTTCTGTGACCAAACCCACCATCAGCGTCCTGTGACCAAACGCACCAGCAGCGTCCTGTGACCAAACCCACCAGCAGCATCCTGTGACCAAACCCACCTGTAACGTCCTGTGACCAAACCTACCAGTAGTATCCTGTGACCAAACCCACCAGGAGCGTCCTGTGACCAAACCCACCAGCAGCATCCTGTGACCAAACCCACCTGTAACGTCCTGTGACCAAACCTACCAGTAGTATCCTGTGACCAAACCCACCAGGAGCGTCCTGTGACCAAACCCACCAGGAGCGTCCTGTGACCAAACCCACCAGCAGCGTCCTGTGACCAAACCCACCATCAGCGACCTGTGACCAAACCCACCAGGAGCGTCCTGTGACCAAACCCACCAGGAGCGTCCTGTGACCAAACCCACCAGGAGCGTCCTGTGACCAAACCCACCAGCAGCGTCACAGTCTGCCTGTGATATGCGGACGAGGACGTCTGACACACCGAGCATATCAGACAAAGGCGAGTCGTGTTGCTCAACCTGTGATTCATTATTACTCCAGCGTTCCACAGCCTGCCACACACACCTGCTCATCCCTGCTACCACCACACACACACACACACACACACACACACACACACACACACACATATATATATACACAAACACGTTACTGACCATGAATCAAAACGGGGCTGCTCGGGGTGAGTACCAGCTTGAAACGCACTTAAGATATATTAATAAAGAAATATTTTGCGAATTATACACGGTGGCGACAAGGAGTCATGAAGATATGGTTTGAGAGTGTATACATTAAAATTTCCTTTACCCGCATGTCAGTGAGACACCATAGTTGCTTGATCTTATCTTCACACGTAATAGTATCGCTTATAAGAACATTATATATACGATGCTCCAGTTGGAAAGAATGACCATCTAATGTCCAAGTTTGAATATGTGGTAAGTGATGACGTTGTACGAGTAGAGGTGAGAGAGGTCGTAAAGAGGAGATATAGTCATGGAAATTAAGCAGACCTCAACAATTCCTGTGGTTACATAATTTGTGAAATCGAGTTAGATAACCAGAAACCAGGGCTTTGTGGTGATAGGTTCAGTGAATGTTACGGTGATGGAATAAGCATATTGGTGTCTCTAGTCACATTCACAGGTCATGGTAAGAAAGAGGAAAGATATAGTTTAAGTTAAAGATGTGAAAGAGCTTCGAGATGTGCAGTAACGAAGATAGCGACGGAACTCCAGCCAGCCATCACTTGCAAGATATAAGAGCAACGAACGAGTAAATCATGATAAAAAATTCTGATAAGAGCGTTGCGGACAAGACTGGAGGGAAATGCGGAAACTTACCGATAAATTCGCCAGTCGTCAGTTGTCAGATTAAGACCATGTAAGCAAGCTAAAGGATCGTAGAGGATGATGTGAGGAGTTGAATGAAGTGTTTAAAAGCGTTTACACATTGGAAGATATTAGACCCCGTTACCAGTCGTATAGAATGAGGAGGAGGAATCAGAAAACACCGAAATAACTAGATATGACATTAACAAAATACTAAAAGCTTTATCTTAACTCACACAAGACTGAGAATGTGTACAGATACGCAAGGTAAACCTCTTGAAATAGTGATCAAGATGTCGCCGGAGAGAGGCAGAATGCCAGGTGAACGAAAAAAAGGTCATAGATTTAGTATTAAATAGTCTATATTTATTTCCACGTATCTGAGAGCCTTACAAATTGTCAGCCCAGAATTTCTGGACGAGGAACTTAGCAGTATTGATGCCATCGGTAAGAAACTTTGCTATCTTTCCCCTATCCTTCCCATGTACTGGACAAATGTAGGACCAAAGCTAGAAAGACTTATAATGGTAAAAGGTCTTCCAGTAATATTCTTTGTTTACTCCGTCACAAATCTTTTTGAATCTATTATTCCACAGCTTAGGCTATTTGATGTAAAATTAGTTTTATCTTCAGAGAACACTGTAAGGAAAATGTTAAGAACAGCTCAAGTAATGACAATAATATAGTTTACAGAATTCCTTGCAAAACATGTAGTTGTTTTACTTGGGGCACTCAGGTAAGGACTGTAAGTCCTTACCTGACGTGTAAGTCAACATAGATACGTGTAAGTCAACATAAATACTCTACGCACTGGTCAACGTTCTAGTGCTCCGTTCGTCCACATGAATGAGATCTCACATATTAGTGACTGGTCCAGAAATTCTTCAACCATAAAGTACAAAAATCATAAACAGAAATCGATTTGAATCTGCTCTTATACAGCTGACTGATGGTAAGAATATGAATGTCAGTAGTGAGTTATCTAGTCAAGACAATGTCATCTTATGTTTATTTCAAAGTGACTTGTGCAAGAAAGTTGATGACCTGACACACCCGTAGTGACATGAGTAGTAGGGTCGAGCTTCGATATCTAAGTGTCCTCTGACTCAACGTAGGTTACTATACCACCCTCACTGTCTCCTTCATTACCGTGTAGGCTGTGATACTGTTCACATCGACTGGTGTCTCTATATTCCTCAATCTATGATTTCGTGCAATTTCCTTCTGAAGAGCTGTTGAAATACCCGAAAGCTCTTAGACAAATGTTCCAGCTTTGATTTTCCCTCTTGGTATACAAGTTCATTTGTGATCGTTGCGTGTCTGCTTCGTGAATAAATAAATAAATATATATATATATATATATATATATATATATATATATATATATATATATATATATATATATATATATATATATATATATATATATATATATATATATATATATATATATATATATTCCTGGGGATAGGGGAGAAAGAATACTTCCCACGCATTCCTCACGTGTCGTGGGAGGCAACTAAAGGGGACGGGAGCGGGGGGCTAGAAACCCTCCCCTCCTTGTATTTTAACGTTCTAAAAGGGGAAACAGAAGAAGGAGTCACGCGAGGAGTGTTCATCCTCTTCGAAGGCTTAGATTGGGGTGTCTAAATGTGTGTGGATTTAACCAAGATGAGAAAAAAGGAGAGATAGGTAGTAAGTTTGAAGAGAGGAACCTGGATGTTTTGGCGCTGAATGAAACGAAGCTCAAGGGTAAAGGGGAAGAGTGGTTTGGGAATGTCTTGGGAGTGAAGTCAGGGGTTAGTGAGAGGACAAGAGCAAGGGAAAGAGTAGCACTACTCCTGAAACAGGAGTGGTGGGAGTATGTGATAAAGTGGAAGAAAGTAAATTCTAGATTGATATGGGTAAAACTGAAAGTTTTACCCATTTTTCTTATGCCCAGGTGCATATGCACCTGGGCATAAGAAGAAAGATCATAAGAGAGGAAAGTGTTTTGGGAGCAGCTGAATGAGTGTGTTAGTAGTTTTGATGCACGAGACCGGGTTACAGTGATGGGTGTTTTGAATATAGAGTGAGTAATGTGGCAGTTGAGGGAATTATTGGTATACATGGGGTGTTCAGTGTTGCAAATGGAAATGGTGAAGAGCTTGTAGATTTATGTGCTGAAAAAGGATTGGTGCTTGGGAATAACTGGTTTAAAAAGCGAGATATACATAAGTATACGTATGTAAGTTGGAGAGATGGCCAGAGAGCGTTATTGGATTACTTGTCAATTCATAGGCGCGCGAAAGAGAGACTTTTGGACGTTAATGTGATGAGAGATGCAACTGGAGGGATGTCTGATCATTATCTTGTGGAGGCAAAGGTGAAGATTTGTAGGGGTTTTCAGAAAAGAAGAGAGAATGTTGGGGTGAAGAGAGTGGTGAGAGTAAGTGAGCTTGGGAAGGAGACTTGTTTGAGGAAGTACCGGAAGAGAACAAAGGAGGTAAGGAGAGTGGGGGAGGAATGGGATATGTATATAGAAGCAGTGATGGCTTGCGCAAAAGATGCCTGTGGCATGAGAAGCGTGGGAGGTGGGTTGATTAGAAAGGGTAGTGAATGGTGGGATGAAGAAGTAAGATTATTAGTGAAAGAGAAGAGAGAGGCATTTGGACGATTTTTGCAGGGAAAAGATGCAAATGAGTGGGAGATGTATAAAAGAAAGAGGCAGGAGGTCAAGAGAAAGTTGCAAGAGGTGAAAACGAGGGCAAATGAGAGTTGGGGTGAGAGAGTATCATTAAATTTTAGGGAGAATAAAAAGATGTTTTGGAAGGATGTAAATAAAGTGAGTAAGAAAAGGGAGCAAATGGGAACTTCAGTGAAGGGGGCTAATGGGGAGGTGATTGCAAGTAGTGGTGATGTGAGAAGGAGAGGGAGTGAGCATTTTCAAGGTTTGTTGAATGTGTTTGATGATAGAGTGGCAGATATAGGGTGTTTTGGTTGAGGTGGTGTGCAAAGTGAGAGAGTTAGGGAAAATGATTTGGTAAACAGAGAGGAGGTAGTAAGAGTTTTGCGGAAGATGAAAGCCGGCAAGGCAGCAGGTTTGGATGGTATTGCAGTGGAATTTATTAAAAAAGAGGGTGACTGTATTGTTGACTTGTTGGTAAGGCTATTTAATGTATGTATGATTCATGGTGAGGTGCCTGAGGATTGGCGGAATGCTTGCATAGTGTCATTGTATAAAGGCAAAGGGGATAAGAGTGAATTCTCAAATTACAGAGGTATAAGTTTGTTGAGTATTCCTGGTGAATTATATGGGAGGATATTGATTGAGAGGGTGAGGGCATGTATAGATCATCAGATTTGGGAAGAGCAGTGTGGTTTCAGAAGTGGTAGATGATGTGTGGATCAGGTGTTTGCTTTGAAGAATGTGTGTGAGAAATACTTAGAAAAGCAAATGGATTTGTATGTAGCATATATGGATCTGGAGAAAGCATATGATAGAGTTGATAGAGATGCTCTGTGGAAGGTATTGAGAATATAGGGTGTGGGAGGCAAGTTGTTAGAGGCAGTGAAAAGTTTTTATCGAGGATGTAAGGTATGTGTACGTCAAGGAAGAGAGGAAAGTGATTGGTTTTCAGTGAATGTAGGTTTGCGGCAGGGGTGTGTGATGTCTCCATGGTTGTTTATTTCGTTTATGGATGGGGCTGTTAGGGAGGTGAATGCAAGAGTTTTGGAAAGAGGGGCAAGTAAGCAGTCTGTTGTGGATGAGAGAGCTTGGGAAGTGAGTCAGTTGTTCGCTGATGATACAGCGCTGGTGGCTGATTCATGTGAGAAACTGCAGAAGTTGGTGACTGAGTTTGGTAAAGTGTATGAAAGAAGATAGTTGAGAGTAAATGTGAATAAGAGCAAGGTTATTAGGTACAGTAGGGATGAATGTCAAGTCAATTGAGAGGCAAGTTTGAATGGAGAAAAACTGGAGAATGTAAAGTGTTTTAGATATCTGGGAGTGGATCTGGCAGCGGATGGAGTCATGGAAGCGGAAGTGAATCATAGGGTGGGGGAAGGGGCGAAAATCCTGGGGCCTTGAAGAATGTGTGGAAGTCGAGAACATTATCTCGCAAAGCAAAAATGGGTATGTTTGAAGGAATAGTGGTTCCAACAATGTTGTATGGTTGCGAGGTGTGGGCTATGGATAGAGTTGTGCACAGGAGGATGGATGTGCTGGAAATGAGATGTTTGAGGACAATGTGTGGTGTGAGGTGGTTTGATCGAGTGAGTAACGTAAGGGTAAGAGAGATGTGTGGAAATAAAAAGAGCATGGTTGAGAGAGCAGAAGAGTGTGTTTTGAAGTGGTTTGGGCACATGGAGAGGATGAGTGAGGAAAGATTGACCAAGAGGATATATGTGTCGGAGGTGGAGGGAACAAGGAGAAGAGGAAGACCAAATTGGAGGTGGAAAGATGGAGTGAAAAAGATTTTGTGTGATCGGGGCCTGAACATGCAGGAGGGTGAAAGGAGGGCAAGGAATAGAGTGAATTAGAGCGATGTGGTATACCGGGGTTGACGTGCTGTCAGTGGATTGAAGCAGGGCATGTGAAGCGTCTGGGGTAAACCATGGAAAGCTGTGTAGGTATATATATTTGCGTGTGTTGACGTATGTATATACATATGTATGGGGGGGGGGGTTGTGCCATTTCTTCCGTCTGTTTCCTTGCGCTACCTCGCAAACGCGGGAGACAGCAAGAAAGATTAATAAAAAAAATAATAAAAAAATAGTATATATATATATATATATATATATATATATATATATATATATATATATATATATATATATATATATATATATATATTACTATTTTTTTGTTTTGCTTTGTCGCTGTCCCCCGCGTTTGCGAGGTAGCGCAAGGAAACAGACGAAAGAAATGGCCCAACCCACCCCCATACACATGTATATACATACACGTCCACACACACAAATATACATACCTATACATCTCAATGTACACATATATATACAAACACAGACACATACATATATCCCCACGCACACAATTCACACTGCCTTTATTCATTCCCATCGCCACCTCGTACACATGGAATACTATCCCCCTCCCCCCTCATGTGTGTAAGGTAGCGCAAGGAAAAGACAACAAAGGCCCCATTCGTTCACACTCAGTCTCTAGCTGTCATGCTATAATTCCCGAAACCACAGCTTCATCTCCACATCCAGGCCCCACACAACTTTCCATGGTATACCCCAGACGCTTCACATGCCCTGATTCAATCCACTGACAGCACGTCAATCCCGGTATACCACATCGATCCAATTCACTCTATTCCTTGCCCGCCTTTCACCCTCCTGCATGTTCAGGCCCCGATCACTCAAAATCCTTTTCACTCCATCTTTCCACCTCCAATTTGGTCTCCCACTTCTCCTTGTTCCCTCCACCTCCGACACATATACCCTTTTGGTCAATCTTGCCTCACTCATTCTCTCCATGTGCCCAAACCATTTCAAAACATCCTCTTCTGCTCTCTCAATCACGCTCTTTCTATTTCTCACATCTCTCTTACCCTTACACTACTTACTCGATCAAACCACCTCACACCCCACATTGTCCTCAAACATCTCATTTCCAGCACATCCACCCTCCTGCGCACAACTCTATCCATAGCCCATGCCTCGCAACCATACAACATTGTTGGAACCACTATTCCTTCAAACATACCCATTTTTGCTTTGCGAGATAATGTTCTCGACTTCCACACATTCTTCAAGGCTCCAAGGAGTTTCGCCCCCTCCCCCTACCCTATGATTCACTTCCGCTTCCATGGTTCCATCCGCTGCCAGATCCACTCCCAGATATCTAAAACACTTTACTTCTTCCAGTTTTTCTTCATTCAAACTTACCTCCCAATTGACTTGACCCTTAACCCTATTGTACTTAATAACATTGCTCTTATTCACATTTACTCTTAACTTTTTTCTTTCACACACTTTACCAATCTCAGTCACCAGCTTCTGCAGTTTCTCACATGAATCAGCAACCAGCACTGTATCATCAGCGAACAACAAGTGACTCACTTCCCAAGCTCCCACATACACATCAGACTTCATACTTGGCCCTCTGTCCAAAACTCTTGCATTCACCTCCATAACAACCATATCCATAAAGCAAATTAAACAACCATGGAGACATCACACATCCCTGGCGCAAACCTACATTCATTGAGAACCAATCACTTTCGTCTCTTCCTACACGTACACATGCCTTACATCCTATATAAAAACTTTTCACTGCTTCTAACAACTTAGCTCCCACACCATATATTCTTAACACCTTCCACAGAGCATCTCTATCAACTCTATCATATGCCTTCTCCAGATCCATAAATGCTACGTACAAATCCATTTGCTTTTCTAAGTATTTCTAAGTATATATATATATATATATATATATATATATATATATATATATATATATATATATATATATATATATATATATATATATATATATATATATATATATATATATATGTATATATATATTTTTTTTTGCTTTGTCGCTGTCTCCCACGTTTGCGAGGTAGCGCAAGGAAACAGGCGAAAGAAATGGCCGAACCCACCCCCATACACATGTATATACATACGTCCACACACGCAAATATACATACCTACACAGCTTTCTATGGTTTACCCCAGACGCTTCACTTGCCCTGATTCAATCCACTGACAGCACGTTAACCCCGGTATACAACATCGATCCAATTCACTCTATTCCTTGCCCTCCTTTCACCCTCCTGCATGTTCAGGCCCCGATCACACAAAATCTTTTTCACTCCATCTTTCCACCTCCAATTTGGTCTCCCACTTCTCGTCGTTCCCTCCAACTCCGACACAAACATCCTCTTGGTCAATCTTTCCTCACTCATTCTCTCCATGTGCCCAAACCATTTCAAAACATCCTCTTCTGCTCTCTCTACCACGCTCTTTTTATTTTCACACATCTCTCTTACCCTTACGTTAATTACTCGATCAAACTACCTCACACCACACATTGTCCTCAAACATCTCATTTCCAGCACATCCATCTTCCTGCGCACAACTCTATCCATAGCCCACGCCTCGCAACCATACAATATTGTTGGAACCACTATTCCTTCAAACATACCCATTTTTGCTTTCCGAGATAATGTTCTCGACTTCCACACATTCTTCAAGGCTCCCAGGATTTTCGCCCCCTCCCCCACCCTATGATCCACTTCCGCTTCCATGGTTCTATCCGCTGCAAGATCCACTCCCAGATATCTACAACACTTTACTTCCTCCAGTTTTTCTCCATTCAAACTTACCTCCCAATTGACTTGACCCTCAACCCTACTGTACTTAATTACCTTGCTCTTATTCATATTTAATCATAACTTTCTTCTTTCACACACTATACCAAACTCAGTCAACATATAAATATATATATATATATATATATATATATATATATATATATATATATATATATATATATATTTTGCTTTCAAACTATTCGCCATTTCCCGCATTAGCGAAGTAGCGTTAAGAACAGAGGACTGGGCCTTTGAGGGAATACCCTTACCCGGCCCAATTCTCTGTTCCTTCTTTTGGAAAATTAAAAAATAAACGAGAGGGGAGGATTTCCAGCCCCCCGCTCCCTCTCCTTTTAGTCGCCTTCTACGACACGCAGGGAATACATGGGAAGTATTCTCTCTCCCCTATCCCCAGGGGATATATATATATATATATATATATATATATATATATATATATATATATATATATATATATATATATATATATATATATATATATATATATATATATATATATATATATATATATATATATATATATATATATATATATATATGAATAAGAGCAAGGTTATTAGGTACAATAGGGTTGAGGGTCAAGTCAATGAGGAGGTGAGTTTGAATGGAGAAAAATTGAAGGAAGTGAAGTGTTTTTAGATATCTGGGAGTGGATCTGGCAGCGGATGGAACCATGGAAGCGGAAGTGGATCATAGGGTGGGGGAGGGGGCGAAAATTCTGGGAGCCTTGAAGAATGTGTGGAAGTCGAGAACATTATCTCATAAAGCAAAAATGGGTATGTTTGAAGGAATAGTGGTTCCAACAATGTTGTATGGTTGCAAGGCGTGGGCTATGGATAGAGTTGTGCGCAGGAGGATTGATATGCTGGAAATGAGATGTTTGAGGACAATGTGTGGTGTGAGGTGGTTTGATCGAGTAAGTAACGTAAGGGTAAGAGAGATGTATGGAAATAAAAAGAGCGTGGTTGAGAGAGCAGAAGAGGGTGTTTTGAAATGGTTTGGGCACATGGAGAGAATGGGGTAGGAAAGATTGACCAAGAGGATATATGTGTCGGAGGTGGAGGGAACGAGGAGAAGAGGGAGACCAAATTGGAGGTGGAAAGATGGAGTGAAAAAGATTTTGAGTGATCGGGGCCTGAACATGTAGGAGGGTGAAAGGAGGGCAAGGAATAGAGTGAATTGGAGCGATGTGGTATACCGGGGTTGATGTGCTGTCAGTGGATTGAATCAAGGCATGTGAAGCGTCTGGGGTAAACCATGGAAAGCTGTGTAGGTATGTATATTTGCGTGAGTGGACGTATGTATATAAATGTGTATGGGGGTGGGTTCGGCCATTTCTTTCGTCTGTTTCCTTGCGCTACCTCGGAAACGCGGGAGACAGCGGCAAAAAAGAAAAAAAAAGAAAATATATATATATATATATATATATATATATATATATATATATATATATATATATATATATATATATATATATATATATATATATCCTCCCTGCAACGGTGGCTGTTCCTCGACCTTGTCTACCTGACCTCGACCTCAGCGTTCTGGGATAAGAAGAAGACGGTGAGGGTTAACGAGAGGAGTTAACGAGAGGAGGGCTAACGAGAGCAGAGACATCAATAAGACGTCTGAAGGCAAGACCGATTTCGACGATGAAGGCCTGCACTGTGGCTGAGAGATTGACTTGAGGAGGCAGAAGTGATATTGTGACAGTGATTGTGTCAGCGTCGCGTCGCCTCGCCGCAGTGTATCGAGACAGACTTCCCCAGAACTTTTAAAGGGGAAGTAAATGTTTATAGTTGTGTTACTGGAATGATAGTTTTCATGCATGGTGTTTTTGACAAGAAAATAGTGAAGTTGGAGAAAAATGTAGCTTAGACATTGAAGCTTATTGATACAGTGGTGAAATTGATGAGAACTGCTATTGACGTTTGTGTGAATAAATTGTACATTTCCTTTTCCATAGCCAGAGGTTGAACCATTATGTGACATTCATTTTTTTCATTCATTTCAAGCTAAAAGTTTGTTTTCTAAATTGTTTCTTACATCTTTCATATGTATATATATGTATGTGTGTGTGTGTGTGTGTGTATGTGCCTATGTGTGTGTATGTGTGTGTGTGTGTATATGTATATATATATGTATATTATCCCTGGGGATAGGGGTGAAAGAATACTTCCCACGTATTCCTCGCGTGTCGTAGAAAGCGACTAGAGGGGACGGGAGCGGGGGGCCGGAAATCCTCCCCTCCTTGTATTAACTTTCTAAAATGGGAAACAGAAGAAGGAGTCACGCGGGGAGTGATCATCCTCCTCGAAGGCTCAGAGTGGGGTGCCTAAATGTGTGTGGATGTAACCAAGATGTGAAAAAGGAGAGATAGGTAGTATGTTTGAGGAAAGGAATCTGGATGTTTTGGCTCTGAGTGAAACGAAGCTCAAGGGCAAAGGGGAAGAGTGGTTTGGAAATGTCTGGGGAGTAAAGTCAGGGGTTAGTGAGAGGACAAGAGCAAGGGAAGGAGTAGCAATACTCCTGAAACAGGAGTTGTGGGAGTATGTGATAGAATGTAAGAAAGTAAATTCTCGATTAATATGGGTAAAATTGAAAGTTGATGGAGAGAGGTGGGTGATTATTGGTGCATATGCACCTGGGCATGAGAAGAAAGATCATGAGAGGCAAGTGTTTTGGGAGCAGCTGAATGAGTGTGTTAGCGGTTTTGATGCACGAGACCGGGTTATAGTGATGGGTGATTTGAATGCAAAGGTGAGTAATGTGGCAGTTGAGGGAATAATTGGTATGCATGGGGTGTTCAGTGTTGTAAATGGAAATGGTGAAGAGCTTGTAGATTTATGTGCTGAAAAAGGACT
>NC_092294.1:5186019-5196019 GCF_036320965.1 Panulirus ornatus | reverse complement strand
AGAACAATGGAAGTAAGGGGAGTGGGGGAGGAATGGGATGTATTTAGGGAATCAGTGATGGATTGCGCAAAAGATGCTTGTGGCATGAGAAGAGTGGGAGGTGGGTTGATTAGAAAGGGTAGTGAGTGGTGGGATGAAGAAGTAAGATTATTAGTGAAAGAGAAGAGAGAGGTATTTGGACGATTTTTGCAGGGAAAAAATGCAATTGAGTGGGAGATGTATACAAGAAAGAGACAGGAGGTCAAGAGAAAGGTGCAAGAGGTGAAAAAAAGGGCAAATGAGAGTTGGGGTGAGAGAGTATCATTAAATCTTAGGGAGAATAAAAAGATGTTCTGGAAGGAGGTAAATAAAGTGCGTAAGACAAGGGAGCAAATGGGAACTTCAGAGAAGGGCGCAAATGGGGAGGTGATAACAAGTAGTGGTGATGTGAGAAGGAGATGGAGTGAGTATTTTGAAGGTTTGTTGAATGTGTTTGATGATAGAGTGGCAGATATAGGGTGTTTTGGTCGAGGTGGTGTGCAAAGTGAGAGGGTTAGGGAAAATGATTTGGTAAAGAGAGAAGAGGTAGTGAAAGCTTTGCGGAAGATGAAAGCCGGCAAGGCAGCAGGTTTGGATGGTATTGCAGTGGAATTTATTAAAAAAGGGGGTGACTGTATTGTTGACTGGTTGGTAAGGTTATTTAATGTATGTATGACTCATGGTGAGGTGCCTGAGGATTGGCGGAATAAGTGCATAGTGCCATTGTACAAAGGCAAAGGGGATAAGAGTGAGTGCTCAAATTACAGAGGCATAAGTTTGTTGAGTATTCCTGGTAAATTATATGGGAGGGTATTGATTGAGACGGTGAAGGCATGTACAGAGCATCAGATTGGGGAAGAGCAGTGTGGTTTCAGAAGTGGTAGAGGATGTGTGGATCAGGTGTTTGCTTTGAAGAATGTATGTGAGAAATACTTAGAAAAGCAAATGGATTTGTATGTAGCATTTATGGATCTGGAGAAGGCATATGATAGAGTTGATAGAGATGCTCTGTGGAAGGTATTAAGAATATATGGTGTGGGAGGAAAGTTGTTAGAAGCAGTGAAAAATTTTTAACGAGTATGTAAGGCATGTGTACGTGTAGGAAGAGAGGTAAGTGATTGGTTCTCAGTGAATGTAGGTTTGCGGCAGGGGTGTGTGATGTCTCCATGGTTGTTTAATTTGTTTATGGATGGGGTTGTTAGGGAGGTAAATGCAAGAGTTTTGGAAAGAGGGGCAAGTATGAAGTCTGTTGGGGATGAGAGAGCTTGGGAAGTGAGTCAATTGTTGTTCGCTGATGATACAGCGTGTTGGCTGATTCATGTGAGAAACTGCAGAAGCTGGTGACTGAGTTTGGTAAAGTGTGTGGAAGAAGAAAATTAAGAGTAAATGTGAATAACAGCAAGGTTATTAGGTACAGTAGGGTTGAGGGTCAAGTCAATTGGGAGATGAGTTTGAATAGAGAAAAACTGGAGGAAGTGAAGTGTTTTAGATATCTGGGAGTGGATCTGGCAGCGGATGGAACCATGGAAGCGGAAGTGGATCATAGGGTGGGGGAGGGGGCGAAAATTCTGGGGGCCTTGAAGAATGTGTGGAAGTCGAGAACATTATCTCGGAAAGCAAAAATGGGTATGTTTGAAGGAATAGTGGTTCCAACAATGTTGTATGGTTGCGAGGCGTGGGCTATGGATAGAGTTGTGCGCAGGAGGATGGATGTGCTGGAAATGAGATGTTTGAGGACAATGTGTGGTGTGAAGTGGTTTGATCGAGTGAGTAACGTAAGGGTAAGAGAGATGTGTGGAAATAAAAAGAGCGTGGTTGAGAGAGCAGAAGAGGGTGTTTTGAAGTGGTTTGGGCACATGGAGAGAATGAGTGAGGAAAGATTGACCAAGAGGATATATGTGTCGGAGGTGGAGGGAACGAGGAGAAGAGGGAGACCAAATTGGAGGTGGAAAGATTTAGTGAAAAAGATTTTGTGTTATCGGGGCCTGAACATGCAGGAGGGTGAAAGGAGGGCAAGAAATAGAGTGAATTGGAGCGATGTGGTATACCGGGGTTGACATGCTGTCAGTGGATTGAATCAAGGCATGTGAAGCGTCTGGGGTAAACCATGGAAAGCTGTGTAGGTATGTATATTTGCGTGTGTGGACGTATGTATATACATGTGTATGGGGGGGGGGGGTTGGGCCATTTCTTTCGTCTGTTTCCTTGCGCTACCACGCAAACGCGGGAGACAGCGACAAAGTATAATAAAAAAAAATATAAATAATATATATATATATATATATATATATATATATATATATATATATATATATATATATATATATATATATACTTTACTTTGTCGCTGTCTCACGTGATAGCGAGGTAGCGCAAGGAAACAGACGAAAGAATGGCCCAACCACCCACATACACGTCCACACACGCAAATATACACACCTATGCATCTCAAAGTTTACATGTATATATATATATATATATATATATATATATATATATATACATATATATGTATATATTGTTACACAAATTGTTTAGCAGAGAATGTTTGTGGACCTGATAGCTTCTAACTAGTGTTACACAAACTGGTTAGAGGAGAATGTTGAGTGTACCTTTTCAGCTGAATCAGATTTGGGATTAACTTTTATTTTTGTTACTTTTCTACATTGATAATATACTTTCTTATAATGTGAAGCACATTATCTTTATACAACCATTGTTATTCCGAAGAAAGCTGCTGTTTGAAAGTTGAGGTAGTACCCAAAATCACTGATGTTATGATATAGCAGACTGCCTAATGATTTTAGAGGGTATTGCAACTTAACATTTTTTCATTCTGATACCAAAAATATACCTATGATATTGTAAATTCACTTTTTCAGAACATTTTTTTATGTTTTATTTGCCCACTTTATAGAGCAAAATGTATTGTGTGGGTAACCATAAATCATGGTCAATATAAAATTGGTTGCTTAGTTAGTTACTAGCTTTCATAAAAACAATTTGGTTATGTCATATTATTGAACTGTATTAAGTTGCAGAAGTGATGTAAATGAGTTTTGTTTTGATACTGACTTGTCAAAGGTGTATCTCTTTTGGTGAAAGAATTATTCTAAGACCAAAATTTAAGTCAGAATAATTATTGACAGGCCTTGGCAGCTGTTTTACTGACAGGGAACAAGTAGATCAGCCATTTGAGGTAGATGGGTCAGTCACCTTTTCATGTCATTGTTTATTATCATGTAGGAGTCAATGAAACAAACAATAGAAAGTTGATCTAAACTGTCACTTGTCATTCTCGGTCATGCTGTTTTGATGTGCAGAAGCTTGCATTGTATTTGCTTAAGTTTGCTGTAAATCTGGGTATTTTGATTGGCACACAATCACACACACACACATCCATGCCTGCATGCAAGCATAGCCACAAACATTCACACATACTGTGCAAGAGATGGGGCCTGAGTGCAGAACTCCTCTACCTAATGTCCAAATAATTTGCTTTGCTTATGACCAGCTTCATATGCTTTCTTGATTAAGTTTTATTTGAAATGTACTCCATGGTCCTTTTTCACATGATAATTGTGCTGTGATGTGTAAACTTAGTTTTTCATCTTAAGTATGTAAGCCATTTGTCTGACCACTGCTGCCTTTTGTCTCATATTTCTGCAGTATTTTGATCTCCCAGTTACCCTGTGTGTGTGGGTATGTCTATGTGTGTGATGATTAGAATATGATAGTGTCTCTTTCTTCTTCAAATGGCCTCTGTTTCTCTTGAACTGGAGTGGCACCCCAACATTATTAAGATACAAGGTTCTATATATATATATTTTTTTTTTTTTTTTTTTAAACTATTCGCCATTTCCCGCGTTAGCGAGGTAGCATTAAGAACAGAGGACTGGGCCTTTGAGGGAATACCCTCACCTGGCCCAATTCTCTGTTCCTTCTTTTGGAAAAAAAAAAAAACGAGAGGGGAGGATTTCCAGCCCCCCGCTCCCTCCCCTTTTAGTCGCCTTCTACGACACGCAGGGAATACGTGGGAAGTATTCTTAATCCCCTATCCCCAGGGATCATATATATATATATATATATATATAAGGGAGCGGGGGGCTGGAAATCCTCCCCTCTCGTTTTTTTTATTTTTTTTTTTAATTTTCCAAAAGAAGGAACAGAGAAGAGGGCCAGGTGAGGATATTCCCTCAAAGGCCCAGTCCTCTGTTCTTAACGCTACCTCGCTATTGCGGGAAATAGCGAATAGTATGAAAAAAAAAAAAAAAATATACATATATATATGTATATATATATATATATATATATATATATATTATCCCTGGGGATAGGGGAGAAAGAATACTTCCCACGTATTCCCTGCGTGTCGTAGGAGGCGACTAAAATGGGAGGGAGCGGGGGGCTGGAAGTCCTCCCCTCTCATTTTTTTTATATTTCCAAAAGAAGGAACAGAGAAGGGGGCCAGGTGAGGATATTTCCTCAAAGGCCCAGTCCTCTGTTCTTAACGCTACCTCGCTAATGCAGGAAATGGCGAATAGCACGAAAGAAAAGAAAATATATATATATATATATATATATATATATATATATATATATATATATATATATATATATATATATATATATATATATACACACAAAGACATATACATATATACACATTTACATAATTCATACTATCTGCCTCTATTCATTCCCATCGCCATCCCGCTACACATGAAATAACAACACCCTCCCCCTGCATGTGCACGAGATAACGCCTGGAAAAAACAACAAAGGCCACATTCGTTCACACTCAGTCTCTAGATGTCATGTATAATGCACCGAAACCACAGCCCCGTTTCCACATTCAACAGAACTTTCTATGGTTTACCCCAGACGCTTCACATGCCCTGGTTCATTCCATTGACAGCACGTTGACCCCGGTATACCACATCGTCCCATCTCACTGTATCCTTTGCACGCCTTTCACCCTCCTGTATGTTTAGGCCCCGACCGATCAAAATCTTTTTCACTCCAGCCCTCCACCTCTAATTTGGTCTCCCGCTTCTTCTTCTCTCTACCGCGGTCTCATATATCCTCTTTGTCAATATTTCCTTACTCATTCTCTCCATGTGTCCAAATCATTTCAACACACCCTTTTCTGCTCTCTCAACCACACTCTCTTTACCACACATCTCTCTTTCATTACTTACTCGATCAAACCACCTCACATCACATATTGTTCTCAAACTTTTTATTTCCAACACATCCACCCTTCTCCGCACAACCCTATCTATAGCCCACGCCTCGCAAGCATATAATATTGTTGGAGCCACTATTCCTTCAAACATACCCATTTTTGCTCTCCGAAATAAAATTTTCGTCTTCCACACATTCTTCAACACTTCCAGAACTTTCGTTCCGTCCCCCACCCTGTGACTCACCTCAGATTCCATAGTTCCATCCGCTGCTGAGTCCAATCCAGATATCCAAAATACTTGACATCCTCCAGTTTTTCTCCATTCAAGTTTACCTCCCAATTAGATTGTCCTTCAACCCTATTGAAACTAATAACCTTGCTCTTCTTCACATTTACTCTCCACTTTCTTCTTTCACACACTTTACCAAACTCAGTCACCAGCTTCTGCAGTTTCTCACCCGAATCAGCCCCAGCGTTGTGTGTGTGTGTGTGTGTGTGTGTGTGTGTGTGTGTGTGTGTGTGTGTGTGTGTGTGTGTTTGTTAATTACCTGTGATATGATAAGAATTTTACACTTATTTGTTAACACAACATCATAAACAATTGTGCTTAATGGAGACTGATCTGAGAATGAAACAAAAGCTAAAAGTTTGTCTGAAATCAGATGATGAGATATAATGTAATTCGATGATCCTAAATCAATCAGTCAGTGTGCCCATCATGTACTAATAACATTGTACGTTAGAATAAGTGTTAGAATATGATCATCCTGTCGTAATCAAATATATAACAATATAAGGGATGAATTCCCACCTTCTTCCAGTCGTTATCATTATTATGTCTGCATCGCCTAAATTGCCACATACACTATACAGAATGCTTCATACACTACGCTGAATATCACATACATCTTAGAGAATACCACATACACTATACAGAATACACATACACTATGCTAGATATCACATACGCCTTAGAAGATACCACATACACTATACAAAATACCACATACACTATGCTAGATATCACATACGCCTTAGAAAATACCACATACACTATACAGAATGCTACATACACTATGCTGAATATCATATACACCATAGAAAAAACCACATACACTATACAGAATACCGCGTACACTATGCTAAATATCACATACACCATAGAAAGCACCAAGTGCACTATACAAATTACCACATACATTATACTTGACACCACATACACCACACAGTATATTATATACACCATACAAAATACCACATGCACTATACAAAATACATAACTATATTAAATACCACGTACACCATAGAAAATAACTATACTAAATACCACATACACCTTACAAAATAACTACATAAAATATGACGTACACCATAGAAAATACCAAATGCACTGAGCAAAATACCACATACATTGAACTATATATCACATACGTCGTACAGAATACCACATCCACCATACAAAATACCACATAAAACATACAAAATGCATACACTACACTAAATGCCATGTACACCATAGAAAATACCACATAAAACATAACGAAACCACATACACTATACTAAATACCACATGCACCATACAATATTCTGCATGTACTATGCAAAATACCACATAGACTATGTAAAAACCACATACACGATAGAAAACATCACATACACTGTGCTAAATACCACATACACTATTCTAAAACCAAGTACAACATACAAAATACCACATACACGATACTAAATACCACATAGACAATACAAAATACCACATACACTATACTGTATCATCACACGCACCATACAAAATACCATACACACTATACACAATACCACATACACCATACAAAACACCATAGACGACATACAAAATTCCACATATGAAATGCATCTAACGCACAAAATACAGCATACAGTACCAACTACCACATACAACATACAGACATATACAGTAATGAGTGAAAACATGACTCCAAAACTGTATATTGAAGACGTTGCAATATTAATTGACCAATTTAATGGAAAGTTGACTAAATATTGAAAATTATGATCACTGGATATTGCCACTGTAAAGCAATGTGGTGAACTTACATGTAATTATAGCAACAATTTGATAGAATGTTCTATAATTCAGCCCTGTCAAACTATATAAAGTACCTGGGTATAATGTGGTTACTTTTGAGAGTTTGTAAAAGTAATTAATTTCCTGAAAGCCTCATCACTCGTAACACTCGAGGGTTCTGCAACCTTAACACCAGCAGGGAGGTGGAGGGTAAGTACAATAATTACTTATCAATGAGTTTGTTTGGTGATTAAGCTCCGGGTAAATATTAATTGTATTCTGAACACGGTTTGATGGTGGGTGTTTCATTATGCGATGTGTTCCGAACGATGTTTGGTGATGTTTCGTTATATACTGTGTTTCGAACGATGTTTGGTGAGGATGTTTCATTATAAGTTGTATTTCGATTGATGTTTGGTGATGCTTCGTTGTAAATTGTATTTCGAACGATGTTTGGTGATGATGTTACATTATAAGTCGTATTTCGATTGATGTTTGGTGATGCTTCGTTGTAAATTGTATTTCGAACGATGTTTGGTGATGATGTTACATTATAAGTCGTATTTCGATTGATGTTTGGTGATGTTTCGTTGTAAATTGTATTTCGAACGATGTTTGGTGATGTTTCATCATAGGTTGTATTCCGAGCGATGTTTGGTGGTGATGTTTCATTATACTATGTATTCTGAGTGATGTTTGGGGATTTTTCATTATAAGTTGTATTCCAAATGGATGTTTGTTGATGATACTTCATCATAGGATGTTTTATGATCGTTGTTTGGTGATTACGTGTCATTATAGACTGCATTACGAACGATGTTTGATGATGTTTTAGTGTAGGCTGCATCCCGGACGATGTTTGGTGATGATGTTTCATTGTAGGTTGCATTTCAGACGATGTTTGGTGATGATGCTTCATTGTAGGTTGCATACCGGACGATGTTTGGTGATGATGTTTCGTTATAGGTTGCATCCCGGACGATGTTTGAAGATGTTTCATTATAGGTTGCATCCCGGACGACGTTTGATGATGACGTTTCGTTGTGGGGTGCATCCCAGACGATGTTTGGTGATGATGTTTCATTGTAGGGTGCATCCCAGACGATGTTTGGCGATGATGTTTCATTATAGGTTGCATCCCGGACGATGTTTGAAGATGTTTCATTGTAGGTTGCATACCGGACGATGTTTGGTGATGATGTTTCGTTATAGGTTGCATCCCGGACGACGTTTGATGATGTTTCATTATAGGTTGCATCCCGGACGACGTTTGATGATGTTTCATTATAGGTTGCATCCCGGACGACGTTTGATGATGACGTTTCGTTGTGGGGTGCATTCCAGACGATGTTTGGTGATGATGTTTCATTGTAGGGTGCATCCCAGACGATGTTTGGCGATGATATTTCATTATAGGTTGCGTCCTGGACGATGTTTGATGATGACGTTTCGTTTAGGGGTGCATCCCAGACGATGTTTGGTGATGATGTTTCATCATAGGTTGCATCCCGGACGATGTTTGGTGATGATGTTTTATTGCAGGTTGCATACCGAACTATTTTTGGTGATGATGTCGATGAAGTCGTATTCCGAGCGATGTTTGGTGATGATGTTTTATTATAAGTCTTATTCCGAGCGATGTTTGGTGATGATGTTTCACTGCAGGTTGCGTCCCTGACGATGTTTGGTGATGATGTTTTATTATAAGTCGTATTCCGAGCGATGTTTGGTGATGATGTTTTATTATAAGTCGTATTCCGAGCGATGTTTGGTGATGATGTTTCACTGCAGGTTGCGTCCCTGACGATGTTTGGTGACAATGTTTCAGTTCATTATCATTTATAATCCAAATGATGTTTGATGTTCACACTTCAACTTACTGTTTATGCTGTACTGTTTAGCGATCTTATGTTACTGATAATTATAATTTAGATGTTTGAACAAATTGGCGATCATAATTCAGATAATTATACAACATTCTCCAAAAACTGTTTGGAGATCGGAGTTCAACTGAGCATACATTGAACGTTCAACATAATGACTTGTTCAATCATATGTATTGTTCTAAAGGTGAAGCTATTCTGTTACTAGGTTTCAAGTTTGGATAGAGGTGTTATCCGATAATTTTTCAAGTAATTGTACCTCATTTACTGAACCCAGTTTGGTGGTAGTAATTTAAGTGTTTATAGACTATATGTTGAACCCGGTTCGGTAACCATGATTCAAATGATTACATGTGTTGAACTATATTTTTTGACGAATACTGTATGATGATTGTACTTCATTTGACGACAGGTATAAAAAAGAAAGAGTGACAGCAATAAAAGACAAAATAGACTATTGTAAGTAGATCTTGTCTACACCCAACAGTTATTATAAGATATTAATAAACGATATTAATACGAGAAACAAATTAACATGGCAGGGTAACCGAACACAATCTGACTAGTTCGTTTGGTTGTTTAGTGTTTAAATACCTTTATAGAGGATCCACTCCCATTCGCATCGGGTTGAGCAAGCTTGTATAATCCTATGGAATCGTTCATACACGTAGGGTGTCAAAGTGAGGCATTTTTTTAACTGGTTATCGAGCAGCTAAATGGTTGAGGGAGCCACAAATTGAAGTAGTTTTTTGTGCCAACAGATGTCGCTCGGGGTTGTTGATGAGGGGGCATGTGGGAGGGGGAGAGAGGGCCTGAAGCGAGAGGAAAGTTAGGGGGGAGAATGACGTAACGAAACCCTCATAT